>NW_026510729.1:0-104162 GCF_027579735.1 Bombina bombina
ACAATCCTATACGATCGGGTTGATTGACACCTTCTGCTAGCGGTCGATTGGCTGCGAATCTGCAGGGGGCAGGATTGCACAAACAGTTTGCCAGAACTGCTTGTGCAATGCTAAATGCCAACAGCATATGCTGTCAGCATTCAGCTATGTCTGTCGGACAGACAATGATAAATCGGCCCCTATGTCTCCTCTTAGGCAGCTAAGAATTTATATTGTTATATCAAATGCACATCATTGTAAAAAATAGTGGCATATAGGCATAAAAACCTGGCTACATATGCAAGATAGATAGATAGATAGATAGATAGATAGATAGATAGATAGATAGATAGATAGACAGACAGACAGACAGATAGATGATAGATAGATAGATAGATAGATAGACAGACAGATAGATGATAGATAGATAGATAGACAGACAGACAGACAGACAGATAGATAGACAGACAGACAGACAGACAGACAGACAGTCAGACAGACAGACAGACAGATAGATAGATAGATAGATAGATAGATAGATAGATAGATAGATATTGGATAGACAGACATATAGATAGATGATAGATAGATATATAGATAGATAGATAGACATACAGATAGATAGATAGATAGATAGATAGATAGATAGATAGATAGATTATAGAAATCCACAGTGTTGAGTTAACACACCTGAATATATGGAAAAAATGTTGGAGTTTAATATCCCTTTAAATGCATATTTTGGGATGCTACCAATGAGACCAAATAGCTATGCTAAATTGGAGGTGAGTTGTGCGCATATATACGTAAAAAAAGGACAATTTTTTTTTTTTTAAATACAAAACATATTTGCAAAAACTCACCTATGCTTTAATAATAAATTGGAGATCTTGATCAGTAAAATGGTGGCGGTACTCTGCGTAGCCAGTCACCAGCTTGCAAGGTGTCTTTACACGGACTCCTTGGCTTTATATGCAACTCCTGAAACACCATCATAAGCCCTTGAGCTTGGTTGTCTTTAAATGGACTGGTCCTAACACTAGACTCCCTAACTCCTAAAACACCATCATAAACCCTTGAGCTTGGGTGACTTTATACGGACTGGTCCTAACACTAGACTCCCTGACTCCTGAAACACCATCATAAGCTTTTGAGCTTGGGTGACTTTATACGGACTGGTCCTAACACTAGACTCCCTGACTCCTGAAACACCATCATAAGCTTTTGAGCTTGGGTGACTTTATACGGACTGGTCCTAACACTAGACACTTGTTTTTTACCAACTGCAGAGTATAAAATGTATTAATTTCTCCTACTGGCTGTGTGAGGCTAAAAACTTTCAGTATGGGAGGGGATACCACAGGCTAAATAATGTTTTTTCAAATGCCAGTATAAGGGTAAGGGAAATACTTGTAAAAAATTAAATACACTCCAGCAGGTAAAGTGGATCATTGGGAATAAATTAAAGGAGAGAACGTTTTTGAGTAAACTGTCCCTTTAAGCTTAAAAGGACACTGAACCCAATTTTTTTTCTTTCATGATTTCTTCGTTCTCTTGCTATCTTTATTTTAAAAGCAGGAATGTAAATCTTAGCAACCAGACCATTTTAGGTTCAGAACCATGGATAGCCTTTGCTTATTGGAGGCTTACATTTACCCAACAATAAGCAAGCATAACCCAGGTTCTGAACTAAAAATGGTCCGGCTCCTATGCATCACATTCTTGCTTTTTAAATAAAGATAGCAAGAGAACGAATACAAATTGATAATTTGAGTAAATTAGAATCTAAATCATGAAAGAAAAATTTGGGTTTAGTGTCCCTTTAAACTTTAGACGACATTTGCACTGCTTATCTCTAAATCAGTCCCTTTTAAATATGCTTAAAATTATATTTTTGCTTCATTTAAATGAGGGAGTTTTAAAATCAAATTCAGTTTTAGTTATTTTTGGGGATAAAGTTATTTTCCTTAAATAATGTTATATGTCAGAATTGAAGAGGCATGAACCACCCCCCCCCCCCCATTAATAAAGCAGATAAAGTTGTCCTCATTAGCCAGTAATGATAAGCAGGATGTGCAACAACAACACAGCAATGTTAGTCTAAATTTCAACAACTTTACTTAACACTTTTCAAGCTCAAAAATATTTTCAACTTGTGTAAATGCTGCATTGTACCTTTAAAAATATATATTGTAATGGCAACCCCAAGCATAAAAGGGTTAAACCGCTGTTTAGTAGATCTTCCCTTCCAGAGGCACAGCATACAGTAAATTCCCCTCTCCCTCCCCCCAAGCATGAGTCAAAGCTCCATGGTGAGGGTCAAACAGATATCAGCCAGAGCTGTGGGTTTATTGTTCTTAAATACACATTTTTACACATTAGTACCACCCACAGGGTTTTGTAAAACAACCAATAAACACATACAATACTCTCAGCCACTCCCACACAAAAACCTCCCCTCTGTCTGTGATACAATTACCTTACACAATGGTTGATACAATTACCTTACACAATGGTTGATGTAACTATCACAGACAGAGAAATACAGTTCAATTACCATGGAGCCAAAGTCTTTCGTTATACAAATGGGCTACATGGCATAGCTATCTGGGGTATCACTGTCCAAATAAGGCAAGTACTGAAAGACCCGGCTTTCGTGTCTTTGCAGGGGAAAAGTAAGCATTTCAACAAGGGGCCATAGTCTAAAGGCAGCAGGCGGGCAACCAGGCTCCTCCAATGCACAGTGGCGAGATTGGTCTCGTCACATCTCTCCCCTTTTCCAAACAGACTAACAGGGTATATGACCTCCTGCCGGTCAGTGCACTGGTTAGTCCAGCAACCCACCCACAAAACACAATCAGCAGTACAGCCCACCCACGATAAATGGTCACTACACCTGTGTAGAGGAGAAACTTGTCCATGTCCAGGTTCCTCACCACGGCTGTGTGGGGGGCTGGTACGCTGAATTGGTGGGTTGCGAGGTGGGCAGAGACCAGCTGTACTCTGCCCTGGTGCCAGCACTACCACGGAAGTAGCCTGGTGGGAGCCTGGCTGCTGGAGGGTGAGACCGATCGTCTCCCCTTTGGACAAAGCACCATGCTGCTGTGGGGGGAGACTGACTGTCTCCCCTTTGGACAAAGCACCATGCTACTGTGGGGGGAGACTGACTCTCTCCCCTTTGGCCCTATTGCTGGGGGACAGGACCAACTGTCCCTACCCCCTGTGCTGTAAGTGCAGAGACCACGGTCCCATCTACATGGTTGTGGGGCTTACTGTCTCCCCCTGGTGCGTTAAGCTGCCGCTGGAGAGAGGGGGTAACAAGCTCCTCTCCCATACGTACTTCCAGCCACTGGGGAATGGAGACTGGGCTCCCAATCCCCTGCATCTCACTCTGCTGATGGGGGGCAGAACCAACTGTCTCTGCCACCTGTAACTCAGCCTGCCGCTGAGGAATGGAGTCTGGGCTCCCAATTCCCTGCATATCACTCTGCTGCTGGGGGACAGGACCAACTGTCTCTGCCCCCTGTAACTCAGCCTGCCGCTGGGGAATGGAGTCTGGACTCCCAATTCCCTGCATATTCCTCTGCTGCTGGGGGACAGGACCAACTGTCTCTGCCCCCTGTAACTCAGCCTGCCACTGGGGAATGGAGTCTGGGCTCCCAATTCTCTGCAGGACCGGTGGAGAGACCTCGGTCCCATTTCCACCAGTCACCTGGGGTACTTCCCAGTAAATCTCCACAATATCTTCCCAGCTGAATGGGTCTGGATCTGGGTCTGTCACCTTGCTGTCCTGCTGAGCCTTCCCAATGGAGTGGAAGAGATCTCGGTAATCCTGCTCCAGTTCCCACTCCAGGGTTGCTAGGTGAGCCAGGTCTTGCTCTACCTTATGGGGGTCATCTCAGTCATGCCTAGCCTCCCTCTCATGGAAAATGTCCTGAAGTCTGGTCTGCGCAGGGCTCCCGAAGTCAGGCTCTGCAAAGGACTCCCATAACAAGCCAGGACCATCAAACTCCTCTCCCTCTGGCCTGTCATGCTCGGCTGCCCAGGGTATATACTGTGCCATATACCACCAGAGCGCCTGATAGGCATCCTCCAGCCATAGCTCCTGCCATACCCGGTGCTCTAGTTCCTTCATCCATTCCTCCAGGGGCTGCTCTCCCAGGAAGGGCATCCGCAGGGCCACTTGCTTCTTCAACCGCTGCTCTTCACTGGGGAGACTCTTACCCTGCTGGTATTGTACATTATCCAGGGCCTGGTACCAGATGCCTTTCCTTAATGCATCCTGGCCATCCAGGTCCTCCTCCTCATATAACACTGCTGGTTCCATTCTGTTGCTTTTAGGGTCGCTGTACTGGGACATGCGTTGCCCCCAACTTGTAAATCCACGGAATGGTGTCTCCTGTAGCTGTCCTTCTGGCTGTGGGAATGATCCCGTCGCTTACCACCAATTGTAACGGCACCCCCAAGCATAAAAGTGTTAAACCGCTGTTTAGTAGATCTTCCCTTCCAGAGGCACAGCATACAGTAAATTTCCCCTCTCCCTCCCCCCAAGCATGAGTCAAAGCTCCATGGTGAGGGTCAAACAGATATCAGCAAGAGCTGTGGGTTTATTGTTCTTAAATACACATTTTTACACATTAGTACCACCCACAGGGTTTTGTAAAACAACCAATAAACACATACAATACTCTCAGCCACTCCCACACAAAATCCTTCCCTCTGTCTGTGATACAATTACCTTAATACAATTACCTTACACAATGGTTGATACAGTTATCTTACACAATGGTTGATATAACTATCACAGACAGAGAGCCGAAGTCTTTCGTTATACAAATTGGCTACATGGCATAGCTATCTGGGGTATCACTGTCCAAATAGGGCAAGTACTGAAAGACCCGGCTTTCGTGTCTTTGCAGGGGAAAAGTAAGCATTTCAACATGGGGCCATAGTCTAAAGGCAGCAGGCGGGCAACCAGGCTCCTCCAATGCACAGTGGCGAGATTGGTCTCGTCACATATATATATATATAATTTTTAAAGTCTATAGATTATTTAATGTTTTTAAAAGTGTGGTATTTTATAAATGGCATGGTTATGGGTGGATAGTTAGTGAATAGCCAATTTTGATCAGCAGTGGAACTAATTATGGGTATTTATCATTATTTGATTAGAACTCCCGATACCAGACATATCAACGGATGTGGAATTACATGCACTCAAAGCAGCCAAGCGTATTTGTCAAGAGCACAGAGGAAGGAATAGCCAGAGTGTTGAACTCAAACTATGCATTCCTTTTGGAATCCACTATGAATGAATATTATCGTCAACGCAACTGCAATCTCACTCAAGTTGGAGGTCTTCTGGACACCAAGGGCTATGGCATTGGCATGTCTGTAGGTAAGGCTTTGCTATTTACATCTATTATAAAACATCTTCAGTGCAGTCATTTCATTTAATTGCTTCTCCCCTTGTAGACATCATTTAACTAGTTCAACTGCTACTAAATATAAAACATGAAACAGTAATGTACAGTTTGTTTTCACTACAGATTCAAAGCCAGAGATATAGCCAGGGCATGATTTATGATTAGGCTAATTTGCAGATGCTTTGGGTATCCTCACTTACAGAGCATTTGTCTGTTTGGCTGATAGCTATTGCTGTGCAGGCCAGTTTTTATTTCAGTACTGTCTGTGTACTGCAAACTTGGCTGAGAATGGCACCCAATGCTTCGTGATGGTACCAGACACAAGGGGGTTGTCGTGGAAACATCTTAGTATCTTTTGACGAACGGGAATAAAGATGTAAATCTTGCCTTGGATACACAACAGACATACTCTAAGTTAATATTTTTTACCACAATTGAATGTTTTTTAATCGTTTCAATAAATTTAAATGTATTATTTTCAAATTAATTTAATATTGACTAATGCTGGATATAGACAACAAAGTTTACCTCACTACTGCAGTCATTTAATTTAATGAATGCCAGACTTTAAATGGACATTAAATATTAAATACATTTCATGCACCTCCCTCTAGTTATAGGTTTCACTGTATGTATCTGAAGGGGAGTTACTGCGCATATGCAAATATGTCAGCACTGGAATATAGTGACGCTAGCTATCAACATGACAGCACTTATGGCTAGAGGGAGACTGGGAATAACCTCAATAATATGCTTAGAATATGTATTTAGGGCCAGCTTACAAGTGGAGCGCTAAATATTGCTTTCATGAAAGCGATATTTGCGCTTCACTGTGTAATACCAGCGCATGCTAATATTCGCTGGTATTATAAGTTATTAGCAATGCAAACGCGAGATGGGAAGCATTGCGCTCATGAGAGCGTGCGTCCATAGGCTCCAATGGGAGCGTCATTTTGAGGACCTAAGCACAGGGAATGGGGTAAGTAGCGCAGCGATAGCAGCAACTATAAAAATATATTGTATGTGATTATATATTTATTTAAGCAGGGGATAAAGGGACCTAGAGGTCATTATTATTTTGTGTTTCATATATAGCATGTTATTTTACTTATTTTATAAACCTGTGGCTTTCCACTAAATTGGATTAAATAGCACGACTCTCTCTAACAGCGGTGAGACCGCACTACAGCATGATGCCCCCAGTAGTGAGACGTGTTGTAATCTCTCTAACAGCAGTGAGACCGCACTATAGCCTGATGCCCCCAGTAGTGAGACGTGTTGTAATCTCTCTAACAGCAGTGAGACCGCACTATAGCCTGATGCCCCCAGTAGTGAGGCGTGTTGTACTCTCTCTAACAGCAGTGAGACCGCACTATAGCCTGATGCCCCCAGTAGTGAGGCGTGTTGTACTCTCTCTAACAGCAGTGAGACCGCACTATAGCCTGATGCCCCCAGTAGTGAGACGTGTAGTACTCTCTCTACCATCAGTGAGACCACACTATAGCCTGATGCCCCCAGTAGTGAGACGTGTTGTAATCTCTCTAACAGCAGTGAGACCGCATTATAGCCTGATGCCCCCAGTAGTGAGACGTGTTGTAATCTCTCTAACAGTAGTGAGACCGCACTATAGCCTGATGCCCCCAGTAGTGAGACGTGTTGTAATCTCTCCAACAGCACTGAGACCGCACTATAGCCTGATTCCCCCAGTAGTGAGACGTGTTGTAATCTCTCTAACAGCAGTGAGACCGCACTATAGCCTGATGCCCCCAGTAGTAAAACGTGTTGTAATCTCTCTAACAGCAGTGAGACTGCACTATAGCCTGATGCCCCCAGTAGTGAGACGTGTTGTACTCTCTCTAACAGCAGTGAGACCGCACTATATAGCCTGATGCCCCCAGTATTGAGACATGTTGTTATCTCTCTAACAGCAGTGAGACCGCACTATAGCCTGATGCCCCCAGTAGTGAGACATGTTGTTATCTCTCTAACAGCAGTGAGACTGCACTATAGCCTGATGCCCCCAGTAGTGAGACGTGTTGTACTCTCTCTAACAGCGGTGAGACCGCACTACAGCCTGATGCCCCCAGTAGTGGCTTTCCACTAAATTGGGTTAAATAGCACGACTCTCTCTAACAGCAGTGAGACCGCACTATAGCCTGATGCCCCCAGTAGTGAGACATGTTGTACTCTCTCTAACAGCAGTGAGATCGCACTATAGCCTGATGCCCCCTGTAGTCAGGCGTGTTGTACTCTCTCTAACAGCGGTGAGACCGCACTACAGCCTGATGCCCCCATTAGTGAGACGTGTTGTACTCTCTCTAACAGCAGTGAGACCGCACTACAGCCTGATGCCCCCAGTAGTGAGACGTGTTGTACTCTCTCTAACAGCAGTGAGATCGCACTATAGCATGATGCCCCCTGTAGTCAGGCATGTTGTACTCTCTCTAACAGCGGTGAGACCGCACTACAGCCTGATGCCCCCAGTAGTGAGACGTGTTGTACTCTCTCTAACAGCAGTGAGACCGCACTATAGCCTGATGCCCCCAGTAGTGAGACGTGTTTTAATCTCTCTAACAGCAGTGAGACCGCACTATAGCATGATGCCCCCAGTAGTGAGACGTGTTGTAAACTCTCTAACAGCAGTGAGACCGCACTATAGCCTGATGCCCCCAGTAGTGAGACGTGTTGTACTCTCTCTAACAGCAGTGAGACCGCACTATAGCCTGATGCCCCCAGTAGTGAGACGTGTTTTAATCTCTCTAACAGCAGTGAGACCGCACTATAGCATGATGACCCCAGTAGTGAGACGTGTTGTAAACTCTCTAACAGCAGTGAGACCGCACTATAGCCTGATGCCCCCAGTAGTGAGACGTGTTGTACTCTCTCTAACAGCGGTGAGACCGCACTACAGCCTGATGCCCCCAGTAGTGGCTTTCCACTAAATTGGGTTAAATAGCACGACTCTCTCTAACAGCAGTGAGACCGCACTATAGCCTGATGCCCCCAGTAGTGAGACATGTTGTACTCTCTCTAACATCAGTGAGATCGCACTATAGCCTGATGCCCCCTGTAGTCAGGCGTGTTGTACTCTCTCTAACAGCGGTGAGACCGCACTACAGCCTGATGCCCCCAGTAGTGAGACGTGTTGTACTCTCTCTAACAGCAGTGAGACCGCACTACAGCCTGATGCCCCCAGTAGTGAGACGTGTTGTACTCTCTCTAACAGCAGTGAGATTGCACTATAGCCTGATGCCCCCTGTAGTCAGGCGTGTTGTACTCTCTCTAACAGCGGTGAGACCGCACTACAGCCTGATGCCCCCAGTAGTGAGACGTGTTGTACTCTCTCTAACAGCAGTGAGACCGCACTATAGCCTGATGCCCCCAGTAGTGAGACGTGTTGTACTCTCTCTAACAGCGGTGAGACCGCACTATAGCCTGATGCCCCCAGTAGTGAGACGTGTTGTACTCTCTCTAACAGCAGTGAGACCGCACTATAGCCTGATGCCCCCAGTAGTGAGACGTGTTTTAATCTCTCTAACAGCAATGAGACCGCACTATAGCATGATGCCCCCAGTAGTGAGACGTGTTGTAAACTCTCTAACAGCAGTGAGACCGCACTATAGCCTGATGCCCCCAGTAGTGAGACGTGTTGTACTCTCTCTAACAGCAGTGAGACCGCACTATAGCCTGATGCCTCCAGTAGTGAGACGTGTTGTAATCTCTCTAACAGCAGTAAGACCGCACTATAGCCTGATGCCCCCAGTAGTGAGACGTTTTGTAATCTCTCTAACAGCAGTGAGACAGCACTATAGCCTGATGCCCCCTGTAGTCAGGCGTGTTGTACTCTCTCTAAGAGCGGTGAGACCGCACTACAGCCTGATGCCCCCAGTAGTGAGACGTGTTGTACTCTCTCTAACAGCAGTGAGACCGCACTATAGCCTGATGCCCCAGTGGTGAGACTTGTTGTACTCTCTCTACCATCAGTGAGACCACACTATAGCTTGATGCCCCCAGTAGTGAGACGTATTGTAATCTCTCTAACAGCAGTGAGACCGCACTATAGCCTGAAGCCCCCAGTAGTGAGACGTGTTGTAATCTCTCTAACAAAACAAAAAAAGACCCAGGAAAGGGGTTGAAACGCATAGAGGACTTACCTGCTACTGTTTGTGAACGTCTGAAGAATTGGAGCTGGACAGAACTCTGTGTACCCTGGCGTACAGAAGTGCAGAGGGCATCCTGTGAAATAACCGTGGTAACTAACACTTGCGCAAGTGGTCACCCAGGATCCGGACACCGGACACCGGGTGACGTAATTCACGGGATCATCGCTGTTTTACATCTGAAGGAGCAGCCGGAGTGTCGGGCCAGGTAAGGAGACCGTTGGCAGACACGTTTGGGCGGACATTTGAAAGGAGGTAAGAAAGCCTCCCGACTTTGTTTATATATTTGACTGTCTGTGTTTAAGAGGACAGTAAGGAATGAACTTTTAAACCTTCGGGGGCCAAGTTTTGAATTAAGAGAGACTGGAGTTATAACGGTCCTATTTGGGGGCGCTGACTCGAATATCACAAAGTTGGAAAAGTAACACAAACCCACATTGTCATTCTGGACATTAATTTCCGGGGATCCCCATGGGACAATAACATTAGGATTTGAACACAAGCGTCTTTATGTGTTCTCCACTAGCTATCATTTATATCCTCATTTACGAGTATCTGAGAGGTTTGAAATAGTTTGAATGGCTTAACCGGTTCTGATTTTTTTGTATGTGTGAATGGTATTGGATTTTACATTGATTTTAACTGTGTATTTTAGCTGTGAATTTATTGAACAAAACAGGTTATGTTTCACTGAATATTGCATATGTTTTAACTAAATATGTTTTAACTGAATATTGCATTTGATTATTAAGTTTTATTCTGACAATAAATTGTATTTTATATGCAGTAAGGACTCCTGGTTCTCTGCCCTTCTGTTTTATTTTACACCCATCAAGTCTATGCTGTAAGGATTTATTGCCACTCGATTAAATTACACTTTTATTGATTACTAAATATATGGTGAGGGATTTGGTACGTGATTTTAGATTTTCTAAGGCTGGTTTAATACAGCCAATTTTATATCCATAGATCTTTCTATATATCCTACGGCTGTCCTGCTGAGCCTTCCCAATGGAGTGGAAGAGATCTCTGTAATCCTGCTCCAGTTCCCACTCCAGGGTTGCTAGGTGAGCCAGGTCTTGCTCTACCTTATGGGGGTCATCTCAGTCATGCCTAGCCTCCCTCTCATGGAAAATGTCCTGAAGTCTGGTCTGCGCAGGGCTCCCGAAGTCAGGCTCTGCAAAGGACTCCCATAACAAGCCAGGACCATCAAACTCCTCTCCCTCTGGCCTGTCATGCTCGGCTGCCCAGGGTATATACTGTGCCATATACCACCAGAGCGCCTGGTAGGCATCCTCCAGCCATAGCTCCTGCCATACCCGGTGCTCTAGTTCCTTCATCCATTCCTCCAGGGGCTGCTCTCCCAGGAAGGGCATCCGCAGGGCCACTTGCTTCTGCAACTGCTGCTCTTCACTGGGGAGACTCTTACCCTGCTGGTATTGTACATTATCCAGGGCCTGGTACCAGATGCCTTTCCTTAATGCATCCTGGCCATCCAGGTCCTCCTCCTCATATAACACTGCTGGTTCTATTCTGTTGCTTTTAGGGTCGCTGTACTGGGACATGCGTTGCCCCCAACTTGTAAATCCACGGAATGGTGTCTCCTGTAGCTGTCCTTCTGGCTGTGGGAATGATCCCGTCGCTTACCACCAATTGTAACGGCACCCCCAAGCATAAAAGTGTTAAACCGCTGTTTAGTAGATCTTCCCTTCCAGAGGCACAGCATACAGTAAATTTCCCCTCTCCCTCCCCCCAAGCATGAGTCAAAGCTCCATGGTGAGGGTCAAACAGATATCAGCAAGAGCTGTGGGTTTATTGTTCTTAAATACACATTTTTACACATTAGTACCACCCACAGGGTTTTGTAAAACAACCAATAAACACATACAATACTCTCGGCCACTCCCACACAAAATCCTCCCCTCTGTCTGTGATACAATTACCTTAATACAATTACCTTACACAATGGTTGATACAGTTATCTTACACAATGGTTGATATAATTAACTTACACAATGGTTGATGTAACTATCACAGACAGAGAGCCGAAGTCTTTCGTTATACAAATTGGCTACATGGCATAGCTATCTGGGGTATCACTGTCCAAATAGGGCAAGTACTGAAAGACCCGGCTTTCATGTCTTTGCAGGGGAAAAGACAAGTGGAGCGCTAAATATTGCTTTCATGAAAGCGATATTTGCGCTTCACTGTGTAATACCAGCGCATGCTAATGTGCGCTGGTATTACAAGTTATTAGCAATGCGAACGCGAGATGGGAAGCATTGCGCTCATGAGAGCATGCGTCCATAGGCTCCAATGGGAGCGTCATTTTGAGGACCTAAGCACAGGGAATGGGGTAAGTAGCGCAGCGATAGCAGCAACTATAAAAATATATTGTATGTGATTATATATTTATTTAAGCAGGGGATAAAGGGACCTAGAGGTCATTATTATTTTGTGTTTCATATATAGCATGTTATTTTACTTATTTTATAAACCTGTGGCTTTCCACTAAATTGGATTAAATAGCACGACTCTCTCTAACAGCGGTGAGACCGCACTACAGCATGATGCCCCCAGTAGTGAGACGTGTTGTAATCTCTCTAACAGCAGTGAGACTGCACTATAGCCTGATGCCCCCAGTAGTGAGACGTGTTGTAATCTCTCTAACAGCAGTGAGACCAAACTATAGCCTGATGCCCCCAGTAGTGAGACGTGTTGTACTCTCTCTAACAGCAGTGAGACCGCACTATAGCCTGATGCCCCCAGTAGTGAGGCGTGTTGTACTCTCTCTAACAGCAGTGAGACCGCACTATAGCATGATGCCCCCAGTAGTGAGACGTGTTGTAATCTCTCTAACAGCAGTGAGACCGCACTATAGCCTGATGCCCCCAGTAGTGAGACGTGTTGTAATCTCTCTAACAGCAGTGAGACCGCATTATAGCCTGATGCCCTCAGTAGTGAGACGTGTTGTAATCTCTCTAACAGTAGTGAGACCGCACTATAGCCTGATGCCCCCAGTAGTGAGACGTGTTGTAATCTCTCCAACAGCACTGAGACCGCACTATAGCCTGATTCCCCCAGTAGTGAGACGTGTTGTTATCTCTCTAACAGCAGTGAGACCGCACTATAGCCTGATGCCCCCAGTAGTAAAACGTGTTGTAATCTCTCTAACAGCAGTGAGACTGCACTATAGCCTGATGCCCCCAGTAGTGAGACGTGTTGTACTCTCTCTAACAGCGGTGAGACCGCACTACAGCCTGATGCCCCCAGTAGTGGCTTTCCACTAAATTGGGTTAAATAGCACGACTCTCTCTAACAGCAGTGAGACCGCACTATAGCCTGATGCCCCCAGTAGTGAGACATGTTGTACTCTCTCTAACAGCAGTGAGATCGCACTATAGCCTGATGCCCCCTGTAGTCAGGCGTGTTGTACTCTCTCTAACAGCGGTGAGACCGCACTACAGCCTGATGCCCCCATTAGTGAGACGTGTTGTACTCTCTCTAACAGCAGTGAGACCGCACTACAGCCTGATGCCCCCAGTAGTGAGACGTGTTGTACTCTCTCTAACAGCAGTGAGATCGCACTATAGCCTGATGCCCCCTGTAGTCAGGCATGTTGTACTCTCTCTAACAGCGGTGAGACCGCACTACAGCCTGATGCCCCCAGTAGTGAGACGTGTTGTACTCTCTCTAACAGCAGTGAGACCGCACTATAGCCTGATGCCCCCAGTAGTAAAACGTGTTGTAATCTCTCTAACAGCAGTGAGTCTGCACTATAGCCTGATGCCCCCAGTAGTGAGACGTGTTGTACTCTCTCTAACAGCAGTGAGACCGCACTACAGCCTGATGCCCCCATTAGTGAGACGTGTTGTACTCTCTCTAACAGCAGTGAGACCGCACTACAGCCTGATGCCCCCAGTAGTGAGACGTGTTGTACTCTCTCTAACAGCAGTGAGATCGCACTATAGCATGATGCCCCCTGTAGTCAGGCGTGTTGTACTCTCTCTAACAGCAGTGAGACCGCACTATAGCCTGATGCCCCCAGTAGTGAGACGTGTTGTACTCTCTCTAACAGCAGTGAGACCGCACTATAGCCTGATGCCCCCAGTAGTAAAACGTGTTGTAATCTCTCTAACAGCAGTGAGACTGCACTATAGCCTGATGCCCCCAGTAGTGAGAGGTGTTGTACTCTCTCTAACAGCGGTGAGACCGCACTACAGCCTGATGCCCCCAGTAGTGGCTTTCCACTAAATTGGGTTAAATAGCACAACTCTCTCTAACAGCAGTGAGACCGCACTATAGCCTGATGCCCCCAGTAGTGAGACGTGTTGTACTCTCTCTAACAGCAGTGAGATCGCACTATAGCCTGATGCCCCCTGTAGTCAGGCGTGTTGTACTCTCTCTAACAGCGGTGAGACCGCACTACAGCCTGATGCCCCCATTAGTGAGACGTGTTGTACTCTCTCTAACAGCAGTGAGACCGCACTACAGCCTGATGCCCCCAGTAGTGAGACGTGTTGTACTCTCTCTAACAGCAGTGAGATCGCACTATAGCCTGATGCCCCCTGTAGTCAGGCATGTTGTACTCTCTCTAACAGCGGTGAGACCGCACTACAGCCTGATGCCCCCAGTAGTGAGACGTGTTGTACTCTCTCTAACAGCAGTGAGACCGCACTATAGCCTGATGCCCCCAGTAGTGAGACGTGTTTTAATCTCTCTAACAGCAGTGAGACCGCACTATAGCATGATGCCCCCAGTAGTGAGACGTGTTGTAAACTCTCTAACAGCAGTGAGACCGCACTATAGCCTGATGCCCCCAGTAGTGAGACGTGTTGTACTCTCTCTAACAGCAGTGAGACCGCACTATAGCCTGATGCCCCCAGTAGTGAGACGTGTTTTAATCTCTCTAACAGCAGTGAGACCGCACTATAGCATGATGCCCCAGTAGTGAGACGTGTTGTAAACTCTCTAACAGCAGTGAGACCGCACTATAGCCTGATGCCCCCAGTAGTGAGACGTGTTGTACTCTCTCTAACAGCGGTGAGACCGCACTACAGCCTGATGCCCCCAGTAGTGGCTTTCCACTAAATTGGGTTAAATAGCACGACTCTCTCTAACAGCAGTGAGACCGCACTATAGCCTGATGCCCCCAGTAGTGAGACATGTTGTACTCTCTCTAACAGCAGTGAGATCGCACTATAGCCTGATGCCCCCTGTAGTCAGGCGTGTTGTACTCTCTCTAACAGCGGTGAGACCGCACTACAGCCTGATGCCCCCAGTAGTGAGACGTGTTGTACTCTCTCTAACAGCAGTGAGACCGCACTACAGCCTGATGCCCCCAGTAGTGAGACGTGTTGTACTCTCTCTAACAGCAGTGAGATCGCACTATAGCCTGATGCCCCCTGTAGTCAGGCGTGTTGTACTCTCTCTAACAGCGGTGAGACCGCACTACAGCCTGATGCCCCCAGTAGTGAGACGTGTTGTACTCTCTCTAACAGCAGTGAGACCGCACTATAGCCTGATGCCCCCAGTAGTGAGACGTGTTGTACTCTCTCTAACAGTGGTGAGACCGCACTATAGCCTGATGCCCCCAGTAGTGAGACGTGTTGTACTCTCTCTAACAGCAGTGAGACCGCACTATAGCCTGATGCCCCCAGTAGTGAGACGTGTTTTAATCTCTCTAACAGCAGTGAGACCGCACTATAGCATGATGCCCCCAGTAGTGAGACGTGTTGTAAACTCTCTAACAGCAGTGAGACCGCACTATAGCCTGATGCCCCCAGTAGTGAGACGTGTTGTACTCTCTCTAACAGCAGTGAGACCGCACTATAGCCTGATGCCTCCAGTAGTGAGACGTGTTGTAATCTCTCTAACAGCAGTGAGACCGCACTATAGCCTGATGCCCCCAGTAGTGAGACATTTTGTAATCTCTCTAACAGCAGTGAGACAGCACTATAGCCTGATGCCCCCTGTAGTCAGGCGTGTTGTACTCTCTCTAACAGCGGTGAGACCGCACTACAGCCTGATGCCCCCAGTAGTGAGACGTGTTGTACTCTCTCTAACAGCAGTGAGACCGCACTATAGCCTGATGCCCCCAGTGGTGAGACTTGTTGTACTCTCTCTACCATCAGTGAGACCACACTATAGCTTGATGCCCCCAGTAGTGAGACGTGTTGTAATCTCTCTAACAGCAGTGAGACCGCACTATAGCCTGAAGCCCCCAGTAGTGAGACGTGTTGTACTCTTTCTAACAAAACAAAAAAAGACCCAGGAAAGGGGTTGAAACGCATAGAGGACTTACCTGCTACTGTTTGTGAACGTCTGAAGAATTGGAGCTGGACAGAACTCTGTGTACCCTGGCGTACAGAAGTGCAGAGGGCATCCTGTGAAATAACCGTGGTAACTAACACTTGCGCAAGTGGTCACCCAGGATCCGGACACCGGGTGACGTAATTCACGGGATCATCGCTGTTTTACATCTGAAGGAGCAGCCGGAGTGTCGGGCCAGGTAAGGAGACCGTTGGCAGACACGTTTGGGCGGACATTTGAAAGGAGGTAAGAAAGCCTCCCGACTTTGTTTATTTATTTGACTGTCTGTGTTTAAGAGGACAGTAAGGAATGAACTTTTAAACCTTCGGGGGCCAAGTTTTGAATTAAGAGAGACTGGAGTTATAACGGTCCTATTTGGGGGCGCTGACTCGAATATCACAAAGTTGGAAAAGTAACACAAACCCACATTGTCATTCTGGACATTAATTTCCGGGGATCCCCATGGGACAATAACATTAGGATTTGAACACAAGCGTCTTTATGTGTTCTCCACTAGCTATCATTTATATCCTCATTTACGAGTATCTGAGAGGTTTGAAATAGTTTGAATGGCTTAACCGGTTCTGATTTTTTTGTATGTGTGAATGGTATTGGATTTTACATTGATTTTAACTGTGTATTTTAGCTGTGAATTTATTGAACAAAACAGGTTATGTTTCACTGAATATTGCATATGTTTTAACTAAATATGTTTTAACTGAATATTGCATTTGATTATTAAGTTTTATTCTGACAATAAATTGTATTTTATATGCAGTAAGGACTCCTGGTTCTCTGCCCTTCTGTTTTATTTTACACCCATCAAGTCTATGCTGTAAGGATTTATTGCCACTCGATTAAATTACACTTTTATTGATTACTAAATATATGAAGGGATTTGGTACGTGATTTTAGATTTTCTAAGGCTGGTTTAATACAGCCAATTTTATATCCATAGATCTTTCTATATATCCTACGGCTCTATAGCGCCTCCTATATCCTTTGTACTCTCTCTAACAGCAGTGAGACCGCACTATAGCCTGATGCCCCCAGTAGTGAGACGTGTTGTAATGTCTCTAACAGCAGTGAGACCGCACTATATAGCCTGATGCCCCCAGTAGTGAGACGTGTTGTAATCTCTCTAACAGCGGTGAGACCGCACTATAGCCTGATGCCCCCAGTAGTGAGACGTGTTGTAATGTCTCTAACAGCAGTGAGACCGCACTATATAGCCTGATGCCCCCAGTAGTGAGACGTGTTGTAATCTCTCTAACAGCAGTGAGACCGCACAATAGCCTGATGCCCCCAGTAGTGAGACATATTGTAATCTCTCTAACAGCAGTGAGACCGCACTATATAGCCTGATGCCCCCAGTAGTGAGACGTGTTGTAATCTCTCTAACAGCAGTGAGACCGCACTATAGCCTGATGCCCCCAGTAGTGAGACATATTGTAATCTCTCTAACAGCAGTGAGACCGCACTATAGCCTGATGCCCCCAGTAGTGAGACGTGTTGTACTCTCTCTAACAGCAGTGAGACCGCACTATAGCCTGATGCCCCCAGTAGTGAGACATATTGTAATCTCTCTAACAGCAGTGAGACCACACTACAGCCTGATGCCCCCAGTAGTGAGACGTGTTGTAATCTCTCTAACAGCAGTGAGACTGCACTATAGCCTGATGCCCCCAGTAGTGAGATGTGTTGTAATCTCTCTAACAACAGTGAGACCACACTACAGCCTGATTCCCCCAGTAGTGAGACATGTTGTAATCTCTCTAACAGCAGTGAGACCGCACTATAGCCTGATGCCCCCAGTAGTGAGACGTGTTGTAATCTCTCTAACAGCAGTGAGACCGCACTATAGCCTGATGCCCCCAGTAGTGAGACATGTTGTACTCTCTCTAACAGCAGTGACACCACACTTTAGCCTGATGCCCCCAGTAGTGAGACGTGTTGTAATCTCTCTAACAGCAGTGAGACCACACTACAGCCTGATGCCCCCAGTAGTGAGACATGTTGTACTCTCTCTAACAGCAGTGAGACCGCACTATAGCCTGATGCCCCCAGTAGTGAGACGTGTTGTAATCTCTCTAACAGCAGTGAGACCGCACTATAGCATGATGCCCCCAGTAGTGAGGTGTGTTGTACTCTCTCTAACAGCAGTGAGACCGCACTATATAGCCTGATGCCCCCAGTAGTGAGACATGTTGTTATCTCTCTAACAGCAGTGAGACCGCACTATAGCCTGTTGCCCCCAGTAGTGAGACATGTTGTTATCTCTCTAACAGCAGTGAGACCGCACTATAGCCTGATGCCACCAGTAGTGAGACGTGTTGTAATCTCTCTAACAGCAGTGAGACCGCACTATAGCCTGATGCCCCCAGTAGTGAGACGTGTTGTAATCTCTCTAACAGCAGTGAGACCGCACTATAGCATGATGCCCCCAGTAGTGAGGTGTGTTGTACTCTCTCTAACAGCAGTGAGACCGCACTATATAGCCTGATGCCCCCAGTAGTGAGACATGTTGTTATCTCTCTAACAGCAGTGAGACCGCACTATAGCCTGTTGCCCCCAGTAGTGAGACATGTTGTTATCTCTCTAACAGCAGTGAGACCGCACTATAGCCTGATGCCACCAGTAGTGAGACGTGTTGTAATCTCTCTAACAGCAGTGAGACCGCACTATAGCCTGATGCCCCCAGTAGTGAGACGTGTTGTACTCTCTCTAACAGCAGTGAGACTGCACTATAGCCTGATGCCCCCAGTAGTGAGGCGTGTTGTACTCTCTCTAACAGAAGTGAGACCACACTACAGCCTGATGCCCCCAGTAGTGAGACGTGTTGTAATCTCTCTAACAGCAGTGAGACCGCACTATAGCCTGATGCCCCCAGTAGTGAGACGTGTTGTACTCTCTCTAACAGCAGTGAGACCGCACTATAGCCTGATGCCCCCAGTAGTGAGACATATTGTAATCTCTCTAACAGCAGTGAGACCACACTACAGCCTGATGCCCCCAGTAGTGAGACGTGTTGTAATCTCTCTAACAGCAGTGAGACTGCACTATAGCCTGATGCCCCCAGTAGTGAGACGTGTTGTAATCTCTCTAACAGCAGTGAGACCACACTACAGCCTGATGCCCCCAGTAGTGAGACATGTTGTAATCTCTCTAACAGCAGTGAGACCGCACTATAGCCTGATGCCCCCAGTAGTGAGACGTGTTGTAATCTCTCTAACAGCAGTGAGACCGCACTATAGCCTGATGCCCCCAGTAGTGAGACATGTTGTACTCTCTCTAACAGCAGTGAGACCGCACTTTAGCCTGATGCCCCCAGTAGTGAGACGTGTTGTAATCTCTCTAACAGCAGTGAGACCACACTACAGCCTGATGCCCCCAATAGTGAGACATGTTGTAATCTCTCTAACAGCAGTGAGACCGCACTATTGCCTGATGCCCCCAGTAGTGAGACGTGTTGTAATCTCTCTAACAGCAGTGAGACCGCACTATAGCATGATGCCCCCAGTAGTGAGGTGTGTTGTACTCTCTCTAACAGCAGTGAGACCGCACTATATAGCCTGATGCCCCCAGTAGTGAGACATGTTGTTATCTCTCTAACAGCAGTGAGACCGCACTATAGCCTGATGCCAAGAGTAGTGAGACGTGTTGTAATCTCTCTAACAGCAGTGAGACCGCACTATATAGCCTGATGCCCCCAGTAGTGAGACGTGTTGTAATCTCTCTAACAGCAGTGAGACCGCACTATAGCCTGATGCCCCCAGTAGTGAGACATATTGTAATCTCTCTAACAGCAGTGAGACCGCACTATAGCCTGATGCCCCCAGTAGTGAGACGTGTTGTACTCTCTCTAACAGCAGTGAGACCGCACTATAGCCTGATGCCCCCAGTAGTGAGACATATTGTAATCTCTCTAACAGCAGTGAGACCACACTACAGCCTGATGCCCCCAGTAGTGAGACGTGTTGTAATCTCTCTAACAGCAGTGAGACTGCACTATAGCCTGATGCCCCCAGTAGTGAGATGTGTTGTAATCTCTCTAACAACAGTGAGACCACACTACAGCCTGATTCCCCCAGTAGTGAGACATGTTGTACTCTCTCTAACAGCAGTGAGACCGCACTATAGCCTGATGCCCCCAGTAGTGAGACGTGTTGTAATCTCTCTAACAGCAGTGAGACCACACTACAGCCTGATGCCCCCAGTAGTGAGACATGTTGTAATCTCTCTAACAGCAGTGAGACCGCACTATAGCCTGATGCCCCCAGTAGTGAGACGTGTTGTAATCTCTCTAACAGCAGTGAGACCGCACTATAGCCTGATGCCCCCAGTAGTGAGACATGTTGTACTCTCTCTAACAGCAGTGAGACCGCACTTTAGCCTGATGCCCCCAGTAGTGAGACGTGTTGTAATCTCTCTAACAGCAGTGAGACCACACTACAGCCTGATGCCCCCAGTAGTGAGACATGTTGTACTCTCTCTAACAGCAGTGAGACCGCACTATAGCCTGATGCTCCCAGTAGTGAGACGTGTTGTAATCTCTCTAACAGCAGTGAGACCGCACTATAGCATGATGCCCCCAGTAGTGAGGTGTGTTGTACTCTCTCTAACAGCAGTGAGACCGCACTATATAGCCTGATGCCCCCAGTAGTGAGACATGTTGTTATCTCTCTAACAGCAGTGAGACCGCACTATAGCCTGTTGCCCCCAGTAGTGAGACATGTTGTTATCTCTCTAACAGCAGTGAGACCGCACTATAGCCTGATGCCACCAGTAGTGAGACGTGTTGTAATCTCTCTAACAGCAGTGAGACCGCACTATAGCCTGATGCCCCCAGTAGTGAGACGTGTTGTAATCTCTCTAACAGCAGTGAGACCGCACTATAGCATGATGCCCCCAGTAGTGAGGTGTGTTGTACTCTCTCTAACAGCAGTGAGACCGCACTATATAGCCTGATGCCCCCAGTAGTGAGACATGTTGTTATCTCTCTAACAGCAGTGAGACCGCACTATAGCCTGTTGCCCCCAGTAGTGAGACATGTTGTTATCTCTCTAACAGCAGTGAGACCGCACTATAGCCTGATGCCACCAGTAGTGAAACGTGTTGTAATCTCTCTAACAGCAGTGAGACCGCACTATAGCCTGATGCCCCCAGTAGTGAGACGTGTTGTACTCTCTCTAACAGCAGTGAGACTGCACTATAGCCTGATGCCCCCAGTAGTGAGGCGTGTTGTACTCTCTCTAACAGAAGTGAGACCACACTACAGCCTGATGCCCCCAGTAGTGAGACGTGTTGTAATCTCTCTAACAGCAGTGAGACCGCACTATAGCCTGATGCCCCCAGTAGTGAGACGTGTTGTAATCTCTCTAACAGCAGTGAGACCGCACTATAGCCTGATGCCCCCAGTAGTGAGACATATTGTAATCTCTCTAACAGCAGTGAGACCACACTACAGCCTGATGCCCCCAGTAGTGAGACGTGTTGTAATCTCTCTAACAGCAGTGAGACTGCACTATAGCCTGATGCCCCCAGTAGTGAGACGTGTTGTAATCTCTCTAACAGCAGTGAGACCACACTACAGCCTGATGCCCCCAGTAGTGAGACATGTTGTAATCTCTCTAACAGCAGTGAGACCGCACTATAGCCTGATGCCCCCAGTAGTGAGACGTGTTGTAATCTCTCTAACAGCAGTGAGACCGCACTATAGCCTGATGCCCCCAGTAGTGAGACATGTTGTACTCTCTCTAACAGCAGTGAGACCGCACTTTAGCCTGATGCCCCCAGTAGTGAGACGTGTTGTAATCTCTCTAACAGCAGTGAGACCACACTACAGCCTGATGCCCCCAATAGTGAGACATGTTGTAATCTCTCTAACAGCAGTGAGACCGCACTATTGCCTGATGCCCCCAGTAGTGAGACGTGTTGTAATCTCTCTAACAGCAGTGAGACCGCACTATAGCATGATGCCCCCAGTAGTGAGGTGTGTTGTACTCTCTCTAACAGCAGTGAGACCGCACTATATAGCCTGATGCCCCCAGTAGTGAGACATGTTGTTATCTCTCTAACAGAAGTGAGACCACACTACAGCCTGATGCCCTCAGTAGTGAGACGTGTTGTAATCTCTCTAACAGCAGTGAGACCGCACTATAGCCTGATGCCCCCAGTAGTGAGACGTGTTGTACTCTCTCTAACAGCAGTGAGACTGCACTATAGCCTGATGCCCCCAGTAGTGAGACGTGTTGTACTCTCTCTACCATCAGTGAGACCAAACTATAGCCTGATGCCCCCAGTGGTGAGACGTGTAGTACTCTCTCTACCATCAGTGAGACCACACTATAGCCTGATGCCCCCAGTGGTGAGACGTGTTGTAATCTCTCTAACAGCAGTGAGACCGCACTATAGCCTGATTCCCCCAGTAGTGAGACGTGTTGTAATCTCTCTAACAGCAGTGAGACCGCACTATAGCCTGATGCCCCCAGTAGTGAGGTGTGTTGTTCTCTCTCTAACAGCAGTGAGACCGCACTATAGCCTGATGCCCCCAGTAGTGAGACGTGTTGTAATCTCTCCAACAGTAGTGAGACCGCACTATAGCCTGATGCCCCCAGTAGTGAGACGTGTTGTACTCTCTCTAACAGCAGTGAGACCGCACTACAGCCTGATGCCCCCAGTAGTGAGACGTGTTGTAATCTCTCTAACAGCAGTGAGACCGCACTATAGCATGATGCCCCCAGTAGTGAGGCGTGTTGTACTCTCTCTAACAGCAGTGAGACCGCACTATATAGCCTGATGCCCCTAGTAGTGAGACGTGTTGTAATCTCTCTAACAGCAGTGAGACCGCACTATATAGCCTGATGCCCCCAGTAGTGAGACGTGTTGTACTCTCTCTAAAAGCAGTGAGACCACACTATATAGCCTGATGCCCCCAGTAGTGAGACGTGTTGTACTCTCTCTAACAGCAGTGAGAATGCACTATATAGCCTGATGCCCCCAGTAGTGAGAAGTGTTGTAATCTCTCTAATAGCAGTGAGACCGCACTACAGCCTGATGCCCCCAGTAGTGAGACATGTTGTAATCTCTCTAACAGCAGTGAGACCGCACTATAGCCTGATGCCCCCAGTAGTGAGACGTGTTGTAATCTCTCTAACAGCAGTGAGAACGCACTATAGCCTGATGCCCCCAGTAGTGAGACGTGTTGTAATCTCTCTAACAGCAGTGAGACCGCACTATAGCCTGATGCCCCCAGTAGTGAGACGTGTTGTAATCTCTCTAACAGCAGTGAGACCGCACTACAGCCTGATGCCCCCAGTAGTGAGACGTGTTGTAATCTCTCTAACAGCAGTGAGACCGCACTATAGCCAGATGCCCCCATTAGTGAGACGTGAGGACTCTCTCTAACAGCGGTGAGACCGCACTATAGCCTGCTGCCCCCAGTAGTGAGACGTGTTGTACTCTCTCTAACAGCAGTGAGACCGCACTATAGCATGATGCCCCCAGTAGTGAGACATGTTGTAATCTCTCTAACAACAGTGAGACCGCACTATAGCCTGATGCCCCCAGTAGTGAGACATGTTGTAATCTCTCTAACAGCAGTGAGACCGCACTATAGCATGATGCCCCCAGTAGTGAGACATGTTGTAATCTCTCTAACAACAGTGAGACCGCACTATAGCCTGATGCCCCCAGTAGTGAGACATGTTGTAATCTCTCTAACAGCAGTGAGACCGCACTATAGCATGATGCCCCCAGTAGTGAGGTGTGTTGTACTCTCTCTAACAGCAGTGAGACCGCACTATAGCCTGATGCCCCCAGTAGTGAGGTGTGTTGTACTCTCTCTAACAGCAGTGAGACCGCACTATAGCCTGATGCCCCCAGTAGTGAGGTGTGTTGTACTCTCTCTAACAGCAGTGAGACCGCACTATAGCCTGATGCCCCCAGTAGTGAGGTGTGTTGTACTCTCTCTAACAGCAGTGAGACCGCACTATAGCCTGATGCCCCCAGTAGTGAGACGTATTGTACTCTCTCTAACAGCAGTGAGACTGCACTATAGCCTGATGCCCCCAGTAGTGAGACGTGTTGTACTCTCTCTAACAGCAGTGAGACCGCACTATAGCCTGATGCCCCCAGTAGTGAGACGTGTTGTATTCTCTCTAACAGCAGTGAGACCGCACTATAGCCTGATTCCCCCAGTAGTGAGGTGTGTTGTACTCTCTCTAACAGCAGTGAGACCGCACTATAGCCTGATGCCCCCAGTAGTGAGGTGTGTTGTACTCTCTCTAACAGCAGTGAGACCGCACTATAGCCTGATGCCCCCAGTAGTGAGACGTGTTGTACTCTCTCTAACAGCAGTGAGACCGCACTATAGCCTGATGCCCCCAGTAGTGAGACATGTTGTACTCTCTCTAACAGCAGTGAGACCGCACTATAGCCTGATGCCCCCAGTAGTGAGACGTGTTGTACTCTCTCTAACAGCAGTGAGACCGCACTATATAGCCTGATGCCCCCAGTAGTGAGACGTGTTGTACTCTCTCTAACAGCAGTGAGACCGCACTATATAGCCTGATGCCCCCAGTAGTGAGACGTGTTGTAATCTCTCTAACAGCAGTGAGACCGCACTATATAGCCTGATGCCCCCAGTAGTGAGACGTGTTGTACTGTCTCTAACAGCAGTGAGACCGCACTATATAGCCTGATGCCCCCAGTAGTGAGACGTTTTGTAATCTCTCTAACAGCAGTGAGACCGCACTATAGCCTGATGCCCCCTTTAGTGAGACGTGTTGTAATCTCTCTAACAGCAGTGAGACCGCACTATATAGCCTGATGCCCCCATTAGTGCGACGTGTTGTAATCTCTCTAACAGTAGTGAGACAGCACTATAGCCTGATGCCCCCAGTAGTGAGACGTGTTGTAATCTCTCTAACAGTAGTGAGACCGCACTATTACAGGGCCAAAAGAAGAAACCTTAATGACGTGTATCATACAGGGTACATCCGTGTCATTAAGGGGTTAAAATAAAAAATCCAATTTACTTCTATTATCAAATTTGTTTCTTTCTCTTGTTATTCTTTGTTGAAACTTAGCTCCTTTCAATGACAGAATACCTAGGTAAGCTTAGGACCATGCACTTGTGTTGAGCACTATATGACAGCTTTGTTTGCAACATCCTATAGCATTGTTAGAAACATTGTTGCAAACTCTGCTGTTATATAGTGCTCAAAATGCATGTACACTCAATAGCCTACCTAGGTATGTTCTCATGGATAATGTTAAACAAAGGATACAGAAAGAAATAAGTATGTTTGATAATAATGAAATTTAAACTGCCACCGAACCAATCAGATGCATCAGTCACATGACCCAGCTGTGTGCGACTGCAGCTGCTGATTAGGTGACCAGCAGTTTTTGCTCAGGACCAGTAGTGTAACTGCAGATTGTTACTTTAACTATGGGTTTAATCCCTATTGGGGAGCTAAACACAAAGAAATTCAGGGATGCTTGAGTTAAAATTATACGCCCAAAAAATTAGAACATGTCTTTTTTTTCTACTATAATGGCACATTAATTGGGAATTGATCCCCTTGCAAACTTAATAGTAGTTTTCTTTTTCACGATAATGCCATGTATCAAAATACAAACCTAGACCATCACAGATACAGCCCAAATGTGTTTACAAATGAGCACCCTAGATATAATCTGCACAGAAAATACATTATAAGATCACAATAATTTCCGCTGATTCTCACATTTCTTTATCCCTTATTTTTAGGCACCAAATAATAGCCTATGTGCTCTTTATTTTGTAGCTTTTAGGGACCATACAATTCAACTATCAGCAGTCTGTTTGGGCTGATTTGAACTGGCTTGATCCTTTCTAATTTTATAACCTTATTCTCTAGGTTTAACAAATTCTTTCATAAAACTCCACAGTAATATTGAGAACAGAATAGTGAAACCAGAAGTTATTCTCTAAGCGAATGTTTCAAAATACTGCAAAAATGCTGCCTTGTTAAGCCCTTTTTGGTTTTGTTTGTTTTTTATTTATGGTGATTGCTAATTTCATCATTTTGCCCTCTATTTAACAAGCTCCGTAAGGAGCTTGATGATCCCTGTTTCTGGCGAGCCTTCAGACTCGCCAGAAACAGCAGTTATGAAGCAGCAGTCATAAAGACTCTGAGCAGGCGGACAGACATCGCCGAAAATCAACTCGATCGAGTACGATCGGGTTGATTGACACACCCTGCTGGCGGCCTATTGGCCGCGAGTCTGCAGGGGGGCGGCATTGCACCAGCAGCTCTTGTGAGCTGCTGGTGCAATGCTGAATACGGCGATCGTATTGCTCGCCGTATTCAGCGTGGTCTGTCGGACCTGATCCGCAATGTCGGATCAGTTCCGACAGAGCTTGATAACTTGGGGCCATTAGCTCAATACAAAAGGCCATTTCAAGATAGGATTACAATGTATCTTTTCATTGAACAATGACTGTACAATGACTGTGCAATGACTGTGCAATGACTGTACAATGACTGAACAATGACTGTACAATGACTGCACAATGACTGAACAATGACTGAACAATGACTGTACAATAACTGTACAATGACTGTACAATGACTGAGCAATGGCTGTACAATGACTGTACAATGACTGTATAATCACTGTAAAATGACTGTACAATGACTGAACAAGGACTTTACAATGACTGAACAATGACTGAACAATGACTTTACAATGACTGAACAATGGCTGTATAATGACTGAACAATGACTGAACAATGACTGAACAATGACTGAACAACGACTGTACAATGACTGTACAATAACTGTACAATGACTGAGCAATGACTATACAATGACTGTACGATGACTGTACAATGACCGTACAATGACCGAACAATGACTGTACAATGACTGTACAATGACTGAACAATGACTGTACAATAACTGTACAATGACTGAACAATGACTTAAAATGACTGTACAATGACTGAACAATGACTACAATGAATGAACAATGACTGAACAATGACTGTAAAATTACTGTACAATGACTGTACAATGACTGAACAATGACTGCACAATGACTGAACAATGACTCTACAATGACTGTACAATGACTGCACAATGACTGTACAATGACTGAACAATGACTGTACAATGACTGAGCAATGAGTGAGCAATGACTGGGCAATTACTGTACAATGACTGTACAATGACTGTACAATGACTGAACAATGACTGTGTAATGACTGTACAATTACTGAACAATGACTACAATGACTGTACAATGACTGACCAATGATTGTACAATGACTGTACAATGACTGTACAATGACTGTACAATGATTGAACAATGACTGTACAATGACTGAACAATGACTGTACAATGACTGTACAATGACTGTACAATGACTGAACAATGTCTGTACAATGACTGAACAATGACTTTACAATGGCTGAACAATGACTGAACAATGGCTGTACAATGACTGTACAATGACTGAACAATGACTGTACAATGACTGTACAATGACTTTACAATAACTGAACAATGACTGAACAATGGCTGTACAATGACTGTACAATGACTGTACAATGACTGAACAATGACTGTACAATGACTGTACAATGACTACAATGACTGTGCAATAACTGTACAATGACTATACAATGACTGAACAATGACTGAACAATGGCTGTACAATGACTGTACAATGACTGAACAATGACTGTACAAAAACTGTACAATGACTGAACAATGACTTTACAATGACTGAACAATGACTGAACAATGGCTGTACAATGACTGTACAATGACTGAACAATGACTGTACAAAAACTGTACAATGACTGTACAATGACTGTACAATGACTGAACAATGACTGTACAATGACTGTACAATGACTGAACAATGACTGTACAATGACTGAACAATGACTGAACAATGACTGTACAATGATTGTACAATGACTGAACAATGACTGAACAATGACTGTACAATGACTGTACAATGACTGTACAATGACTGAACAATGACTATACAATGACTGTACAATGACTGTACAATGACTACAATGACTGTACAATAACTGTACAATGACTATACAATGACTGTACAATGACTGTACAATGACTGTACAATGACTGAACAATGACTGAATAATGACTGTACAATGACTGAACAATGATTGAACAATTACTGTACAATGACTGTACAATAACTGTACAATGACTGTACAATGACTGAACAATGACTGTACAATGAGTGTACAATGACTGAACAATGACTGTACAATGACTGAACAATGATTGAACAATTATTGTACAATGACTGTACAATAACTGTACAATGACTGCACAATGACTGAACAATGACTACAATGACTGTACAATGACTGTACAATGACTTAACAATGACTACAATGACTGTACAATAACTGTACAATGACTGTACAATGACTGAACAATAACTGTACAATGACTGAACAATGATTGAACAATTACTGTACAATGACTGTACAATGACTGTACAATGACTGAACAATGAATGTACAATGACTGAACAATGATTGAACAATTATTGTACAATGACTGTACAATAACTGTACAATGACTGTACAATGACTGAACAATGACTACAATGACTGTACAATGACTGTACAATGACTTAACAATGACTACAATGACTGTACAATGACTGTACAATGACTGTACAATGACTGAACAATAACTGTACAATGACTGAACAATGATTGAACAATTACTGTACAATGACTGTACAATGACTGTACAATGACTGAACAATGACTGTACAATGACTGTACAATGATTGAACAATGACTGTTCAATGACTGAACAATGACTGTACAATGACTGTACAATGATTGAACAATTACTGTACAATGATTGTACAATGACTGTACAATGATTGTACAATGACTGTACAATGACTGAACAATGACTGAACAATGACTGTACAATGTCTGTACAATGACTGTACAATGACTGAACAATGACTGTACAATGACTAAACAATGACTGAACAATGACTGAACAATGACTGAACAATGACTGTACACTGACTGCACAATGACTAAACAATGACTGTACAATGACTGCACAATGACTGAACAATGACTGTACAATGACTAAACAATGACTGAACAATGACTGTACACTGACTGCACAATGACTAAACAATGACTGTACAATGACTGAACAATGACTGCACAATGACTGAACAATGACTGTACAATGACTGAACAATGACTGTACAATGACTGTACAATGACTGAACAATTACTGTACA
Source organism: Bombina bombina (assembly GCF_027579735.1). Taxonomy (NCBI): domain Eukaryota; kingdom Metazoa; phylum Chordata; class Amphibia; order Anura; family Bombinatoridae; genus Bombina; species Bombina bombina. Next base: position 29,194 of record NW_026510729.1, read on the forward strand.
ATGACTGTACAATGACTGTACAATGACTGAACAATAACTGAACACTGACTGCACAATGACTAAACAATGACTGTACAATGACTGAACAATGACTGTACAATGACTGAACAATGACTGTACAATGACTGTACAATGACTGTACAATGACTGCACAATGACTGTACAATGACTGTACTATGATTGAACAATGACTGAACAATGATTGAACAATGACTGTACAATGACTGAACAATGACTGTACAATGACTGAACAATGACTGTACAATGACTGCACAATGACTGTACTATGACTGCACAATGACTGTACAATGACTGTACAATGACTGAACAATGACTGAACAATGACTGTACAATGACTGAACAATGACTGTACAATTACTGTACAATGACTGTACAATGACTGAACAATGACTGTACTATGACTGCACAATGACTGTACAATAACTGTACAATAACTGTACAATGACTGTACAATGACTGAACAATGACTGTACAATGACTGTACAATGACTGAACAATGACTGAACAATGACTGTACAATGACTGTACAATGACTGCACAATGACTGTACAATGACTGAACAATGACTGTACAATGACTGTACAATAACTGTACAATGACTGTACAATGACTGTACAATGACTGAACAATGACTGTACAATGACTGAACAATGACTGTACAATGACTGAACAATGACTGTACAATGACTGTACAGTGACTGCACAATGACTGTACAATGACTGAACAATGACTGTACAATGACTGTACAATGACTGAACAATGACTGTACAATGACTGTACAATGACTGAACAATGACTGTACAATGACTGTACAATAACTGTACAATGACTGTACAATGACTGTACAATGACTGAACAATGACTGCACAATGACTGCACAATAACTGTACAATGACTGAACAATGACTGTACAATGACTGTACAATGACTGAACAATGACTGTACAATGACTGTACAATGACTGCACAATGACTGAACAATGACTGTACAATGACTGTACAATGACTGAACAATGACTGAACAATGACTGTACAATGACTGTACTATGACTGCACAATGACTGTACAATAACTGTACAATGACTGTACAATGACTGTACAATGACTGTACAATGACTGAACAATGACTGTACAATGACTGTACAATGACTGAACAATGACTGCACAATGACTGTACAATGACTGTACAATGACTGTACAATGACTGTACAATTACTGAACAATGACTGTACAATGACTGAACAATGACTGTACAATGACTGTACAATGACTGTACAATGACTGCACAATGACTGTACAATGACTGAACAATGACTGTACAATGACTGCACAATGACTGTACAATGACTGCACAATGACTGTACAATGACTGAACAATGACTGAACAATGACTGTACAATGACTGTACTATGACTGCACAATGACTGTACAATGACTGCACAATGACTGTACAATGACTGAACAATGACTGTACAATGACTGTACAATGACTGAACAATGACTGCACAATGACTGAACAATGACTGTACAATGACTGTACAATGACTGTACAATGACTGAACAATGACTGTACAATGACTGTACAATGACTGTACAATGACTGTACAATGACTGAACAATGACTGCACAATGACTGTACAATGACTGTACAATGACTGTACAATGACTGAACAATGACTGTACAATAACTGAACAATGACTGCACAATGACTGTACAATGACTGAACAATGACTGCACAATGACTGTACAATGACTGAACAATGACTGTACAATGACTGCACTATGACTGCACAATGACTGAACAATGACTGCACAATGAATGAACAATGACTGTACAATGACTGTACAATGACTGAACAATGACTGTACAATGACTGAACAATGACTGCACAATGACTGTACAATGACTGTACAATGACTGTACAATGACTGAACAATGACTGTACAATAACTGAACAATGACTGCACAATGACTGTACAATGACTGAACAATGACTGCACAATGACTGAAAAATGACTGTACAATGACTGAACAATGACTGTACAATGACTGAACAATGACTGTACAATGACTGAACAATGTCTGTACAATGACTGAACAATGACTGAACAATGACTGTACAATGACTGAACAATGACTGTACAATGACTGAACAATGACTGTACAATGACTGTACTATGACTGCACAATGACTGTACAATAACTGTACAATGACTGTACAATGACTGTACAATGACTGTACAATGAATGAACAATGACTGTACAATGACTGTACAATGACTGAACAATGACTGCACAATGACTGTACAATGACTGTACAATGACTGCACAATGACTGTACAATTACTGAACAATGACTGTACAATGACTGAACAATGACTGTACAATGACTGTACAATGACTGTACAATGACTGCACAATGACTGTACAATGACTGAACAATGACTGTACAATGACTGCACAATGACTGTACAATGACTGTACAATGACTGCACAATGACTGTACAATGACTGAACAATGACTGAACAATGACTGTACAATGACTGTACTATGACTGCACAATGACTGTACAATGACTGCACAATGACTGTACAATGACTGAACAATGACTGTACAATGACTGAACAATGACTGTACAATGACTGCACAATGACTGTACAATGACTGTACAATGACTGCACAATGACTGTACAATGACTGAACAATGACTGAACAATGACTGTACAATGACTGTACTATGACTGCACAATGACTGTACAATGACTGCACAATGACTGTACAATGACTGAACAATGACTGTACAATGACTGTACAATGACTGAACAATGACTGCACAATGACTGAACAATGACTGTACAATGACTGTACAATGACTGAACAATGACTGTACAATGACTGAACAATGACTGCACAATGACTGTACAATGACTGTACAATGACTGTACAATGACTGAACAATGACTGTACAATAACTGAACAATGACTGCACAATGACTGTACAATGACTGAACAATGACTGCACAATGACTGTACAATGACTGAACAATGACTGTACAATGACTGCACTATGACTGCACAATGACTGAACAATGACTGCACAATGACTGAACAATGACTGTACAATGACTGTACAATGACTGAACAATGACTGTACAATGACTGAACAATGACTGCACAATGACTGTACAATGACTGTACAATGACTGTACAATGACTGAACAATGACTGTACAATAACTGAACAATGACTGCACAATGACTGTACAATGACTGAACAATGACTGCACAATGACTGCACAATGACTGAACAATGACTGTACAATGACTGTACAATGACTGAACAATGACTGTACAATGACTGAACAATGACTGCACAATGACTGTACAATGACTGTACAATGACTGTACAATGACTGAACAATGACTGTACAATAACTGAACAATGACTGCACAATGACTGTACAATGACTGAACAATGACTGCACAATGACTGTACAATGACTGAACAATGACTGTACAATGACTGCACTATGACTGCACAATGACTGTACAATGACTGAACAATGACTGTACAATAACTGAACAATGACTGTACAATGACTGTACAATGACTGTACAATGACTGAACAATGACTGTACAATGACTGAACAATGACTGTACAATGACTGAACAATGACTGTACAATAACTGAACAATGACTGAACAATGACTGTACAATGACTGTACAATGACTGTACAATGACTGCACAATGACTGTACAATGACTGTACAATGACTGAACAATGACTGTACAATGACTGTAAAATGACTGTACAATGACTGTACAATGACTGTACAATGACTGTACAATGACTGAACAATGACTGTACAATGACTGAACAATGTCTGTACAATGACTGAACAATGACTGAACAATGACTGTACAATGACTGAACAATGACTGTACAATGACTGAACAATGACTGTACAATGACTGAACAATGTCTGTACAATGACTGTACAATGACTGAACAATGACTGTACAATGACTGAACAATGACTGTACAATGACTGTACAATGACTGTACAATGACTGTACAATGACTGAACAATGACTGTACAATGACTGTACAATGACTGAACAATGACTGTACAATGACTGTACAATGACTGAACAATGACTGTACAATGACTGTACAATGACTGAACAATGACTGTACAATGACTGTACAATGACTGAACAATGACTGTACAATGACTGTACAATGACTGCACAATGACTGTACAATGACTGAACAATGACTGCACAATGACTGAACAATGACTGTACAATGACTGTACAATGACTGAACAATGACTGTACAATGACTGTACAATGACTGAACAATGACTGTACAATGACTGTACAATGACTGCACAATGACTGTACAATGACTGAACAATGACTGCACAATGACTGTACAATGACTGTACAATGACTGCACAATGACTGTACAATGACTGAACAATGACTGCACAATGACTGTACAATGACTGAACAATGACTGTACAATGACTGAACAATGACTGAACAATGACTGTACAATGACTGTACAATGACTGTACAATGACTGTACAATGACTGTACAATGACTGAACAATGACTGTACAATGACTGTACAATGACTGTACAATAACTGAACAATGACTGTACAATGACTGAACAATGACTGTACAATGACTGAACAATGTCTGTACAATGACTGAACAATGACTGAACAATGACTGTACAATGACTGAACAATGACTGTACAATGACTGAACAATGACTGTACAATGACTGAACAATGTCTGTACAATGACTGTACAATGACTGAACAATGACTGTACAATGACTGAACAATGACTGTACAATGACTGTACAATGACTGTACAATGACTGTACAATGACTGAACAATGACTGTACAATGACTGTACAATGACTGAACAATGACTGTACAATGACTGTACAATGACTGAACAATGACTGTACAATGACTGAACAATGACTGTACAATGACTGTACAATGACTGAACAATGACTGTACAATGACTGTACAATGACTGAACAATGACTGTACAATGACTGTACAATGACTGCACAATGACTGAACAATGACTGCACAATGACTGAACAATGACTGTACAATGACTGTACAATGACTGAACAATGACTGTACAATGACTGTACAATGACTGAACAATGACTGTACAATGACTGCACAATGACTGTACAATGACTGAACAATGACTGCACAATGACTGTACAATGACTGTACAATGACTGCACAATGACTGTACAATGACTGAACAATGACTGCACAATGACTGCACAATGACTGAACAATGACTGTACAATGACTGTACAATGACTGAACAATGACTGTACAATGACTGTACAATGACTGAACAATGACTGTACAATGACTGAACAATGACTGCACAATGACTGCACAATGACTGAACAATGACTGTACAATGACTGTACAATGACTGAACAATGACTGTACAATGACTGTACAATGACTGTACAATGACTGAACAATGACTGTACAATGACTGTACAATGACTGAACAATGACTGTACAATGACTGAACAATGACTGTACAATGACTGTACAATGACTGAACAATGACTGTACAATGACTGTACAATGACTACAATGACTGTGCAATAACTGTACAATGACTATACAATGACTGAACAATGACTGAACAATGGCTGTACAATGACTGTACAATGACTGAACAATGACTGTACAAAAACTGTACAATGACTGAACAATGACTTTACAATGACTGAACAATGACTGAACAATGGCTGTACAATGACTGTACAATGACTGAACAATGACTGTACAAAAACTGTACAATGACTGTACAATGACTGTACAATGACTGAACAATGACTGTACAATGACTGTACAATGACTGAACAATGACTGTACAATGACTGAACAATGACTGAACAATGACTGTACAATGATTGTACAATGACTGAACAATGACTGAACAATGACTGTACAATGACTGTACAATGACTGTACAATGACTGAACAATGACTATACAATGACTGTACAATGACTGTACAATGACTACAATGACTGTACAATAACTGTACAATGACTATACAATGACTGTACAATGACTGTACAATGACTGTACAATGACTGAACAATGACTGAATAATGACTGTACAATGACTGAACAATGATTGAACAATTACTGTACAATGACTGTACAATAACTGTACAATGACTGTACAATGACTGAACAATGACTGTACAATGAGTGTACAATGACTGAACAATGACTGTACAATGACTGAACAATGATTGAACAATTATTGTACAATGACTGTACAATAACTGTACAATGACTGCACAATGACTGAACAATGACTACAATGACTGTACAATGACTGTACAATGACTTAACAATGACTACAATGACTGTACAATAACTGTACAATGACTGTACAATGACTGAACAATAACTGTACAATGACTGAACAATGATTGAACAATTACTGTACAATGACTGTACAATGACTGTACAATGACTGAACAATGAATGTACAATGACTGAACAATGATTGAACAATTATTGTACAATGACTGTACAATAACTGTACAATGACTGTACAATGACTGAACAATGACTACAATGACTGTACAATGACTGTACAATGACTTAACAATGACTACAATGACTGTACAATGACTGTACAATGACTGTACAATGACTGAACAATAACTGTACAATGACTGAACAATGATTGAACAATTACTGTACAATGACTGTACAATGACTGTACAATGACTGAACAATGACTGTACAATGACTGTACAATGATTGAACAATGACTGTACAATGACTGTACAATGATTGAACAATTACTGTACAATGATTGTACAATGACTGTACAATGATTGTACAATGACTGTACAATGACTGAACAATGACTGAACAATGACTGTACAATGTCTGTACAATGACTGTACAATGACTGAACAATGACTGTACAATGACTAAACAATGACTGAACAATGACTGAACAATGACTGAACAATGACTGTACACTGACTGCACAATGACTAAACAATGACTGTACAATGACTGCACAATGACTGAACAATGACTGTACAATGACTAAACAATGACTGAACAATGACTGTACACTGACTGCACAATGACTAAACAATGACTGTACAATGACTGAACAATGACTGCACAATGACTGAACAATGACTGTACAATGACTGAACAATGACTGTACAATGACTGTACAATGACTGAACAATTACTGTACAATGACTGTACAATGACTGTACAATGACTGAACAATAACTGAACACTGACTGCACAATGACTAAACAATGACTGTACAATGACTGAACAATGACTGTACAATGACTGAACAATGACTGTACAATGACTGTACAATGACTGTACAATGACTGCACAATGACTGTACAATGACTGTACTATGATTGAACAATGACTGAACAATGATTGAACAATGACTGTACAATGACTGAACAATGACTGTACAATGACTGCACAATGACTGTACTATGACTGCACAATGACTGTACAATGACTGTACAATGACTGAACAATGACTGAACAATGACTGAACAATGACTGTACAATGACTGAACAATGACTGTACAATTACTGTACAATGACTGTACAATGACTGAACAATGACTGTACTATGACTGCACAATGACTGTACAATAACTGTACAATAACTGTACAATGACTGTACAATGACTGAACAATGACTGTACAATGACTGTACAATGACTGAACAATGACTGTACAATGACTGAACAATGACTGTACAATGACTGTACAATGACTGCACAATGACTGTACAATGACTGAACAATGACTGTACAATGACTGTACAATGACTGTACAATGACTGAACAATGACTGAACAATGACTGAACAATGACTGTACAATGACTGAACAATGACTGTACAATGACTGAACAATGACTGTACAATGACTGTACAATGACTGTACAATGACTGCACAATGACTGTACTATGACTGCACAATGACTGTACAATGACTGTACAATGACTGAACAATGACTGAACAATGACTGTACAATGACTGAACAATGACTGTACAATGACTGTACAATGACTGTACAATGACTGAACAATGACTGTACTATGACTGCACAATGACTGTACAATAACTGTACAATGACTGTACAATGACTGTACAATGACTGAACAATGACTGTACAATGACTGAACAATGACTGTACAATGACTGAACAATGACTGTACAATGACTGTACAATGACTGCACAATGACTGTACAATGACTGAACAATGACTGTACAATGACTGTACAATGACTGAACAATGACTGTACAATGACTGTACAATGACTGAACAATGACTGTACAATGACTGTACAATAACTGTACAATGACTGTACAATGACTGTACAATGACTGAACAATGACTGCACAATGACTGCACAATAACTGTACAATGACTGAACAATGACTGTACAATGACTGTACAATGACTGAACAATGACTGTACAATGACTGTACAATGACTGCACAATGACTGAACAATGACTGTACAATGACTGTACAATGACTGAACAATGACTGAACAATGACTGTACAATGACTGTACTATGACTGCACAATGACTGTACAATAACTGTACAATGACTGTACAATGACTGTACAATGACTGTACAATGACTGAACAATGACTGTACAATGACTGTACAATGACTGAACAATGACTGCACAATGACTGTACAATGACTGTACAATGACTGTACAATGACTGTACAATTACTGAACAATGACTGTACAATGACTGAACAATGACTGTACAATGACTGTACAATGACTGTACAATGACTGCACAATGACTGTACAATGACTGAACAATGACTGTACAATGACTGCACAATGACTGTACAATGACTGTACAATGACTGCACAATGACTGTACAATGACTGAACAATGACTGAACAATGACTGTACAATGACTGTACAATGACTGCACAATGACTGTACAATGACTGCACAATGACTGTACAATGACTGAACAATGACTGTACAATGACTGTACAATGACTGAACAATGACTGCACAATGACTGAACAATGACTGTACAATGACTGTACAATGACTGAACAATGACTGCACAATGACTGTACAATGACTGTACAATGACTGTACAATGACTGTACAATGACTGTACAATGACTGTACAATGACTGAACAATGACTGCACAATGACTGTACAATGACTGTACAATGACTGTACAATGACTGAACAATGACTGTACAATAACTGAACAATGACTGCACAATGACTGTACAATGACTGAACAATGACTGCACAATGACTGTACAATGACTGAACAATGACTGTACAATGACTGCACTATGACTGCACAATGACTGAACAATGACTGCACAATGAATGAACAATGACTGTACAATGACTGTACAATGACTGAACAATGACTGTACAATGACTGAACAATGACTGCACAATGACTGTACAATGACTGTACAATGACTGTACAATGACTGAACAATGACTGTACAATAACTGAACAATGACTGCACAATGACTGTACAATGACTGAACAATGACTGCACAATGACTGAACAATGACTGTACAATGACTGAACAATGACTGTACAATGACTGAACAATGACTGTACAATGACTGAACAATGTCTGTACAATGACTGAACAATGACTGAACAATGACTGTACAATGACTGAACAATGACTGTACAATGACTGAACAATGACTGTACAATGACTGTACTATGACTGCACAATGACTGTACAATAACTGTACAATGACTGTACAATGACTGTACAATGACTGTACAATGACTGAACAATGACTGTACAATGACTGTACAATGACTGAACAATGACTGCACAATGACTGTACAATGACTGTACAATGACTGCACAATGACTGTACAATTACTGAACAATGACTGTACAATGACTGAACAATGACTGTACAATGACTGTACAATGACTGTACAATGACTGCACAATGACTGTACAATGACTGAACAATGACTGTACAATGACTGCACAATGACTGTACAATGACTGTACAATGACTGCACAATGACTGTACAATGACTGAACAATGACTGAACAATGACTGTACAATGACTGTACTATGACTGAACAATGACTGTACAATGACTGCACAATGACTGTACAATGACTGAACAATGACTGTACAATGACTGAACAATGACTGTACAATGACTGCACAATGACTGTACAATGACTGTACAATGACTGCACAATGACTGTACAATGACTGAACAATGACCTGAACAATGACTGTACAATGACTGTACTATGACTGCACAATGACTGTACAATGACTGCACAATGACTGTACAATGACTGAACAATGACTGTACAATGACTGTACAATGACTGAACAATGACTGCACAATGACTGAACAATGACTGTACAATGACTGTACAATGACTGAACAATGACTGTACAATGACTGAACAATGACTGCACAATGACTGTACAATGACTGTACAATGACTGTACAATGACTGAACAATGACTGAACAATAACTGAACAATGACTGCACAATGACTGTACAATGACTGAACAATGACTGCACAATGACTGTACAATGACTGAACAATGACTGTACAATGACTGCACTATGACTGCACAATGACTGAACAATGACTGCACAATGACTGAACAATGACTGTACAATGACTGTACAATGACTGAACAATGACTGTACAATGACTGAACAATGACTGCACAATGACTGTACAATGACTGTACAATGACTGTACAATGACTGAACAATGACTGTACAATAACTGAACAATGACTGCACAATGACTGTACAATGACTGAACAATGACTGCACAATGACTGCACAATGACTGAACAATGACTGTACAATGACTGTACAATGACTGTACAATGACTGCACAATGACTGTACAATGACTGAACAATGACTGAACAATGACTGTACAATGACTGTACTATGACTGCACAATGACTGTACAATGACTGCACAATGACTGTACAATGACTGAACAATGACTGTACAATGACTGAACAATGACTGTACAATGACTGCACAATGACTGTACAATGACTGTACAATGACTGCACAATGACTGTACAATGACTGAACAATGACTGTACAATGACTGTACTATGACTGCACAATGACTGTACAATAACTGTACAATGACTGTACAATGACTGTACAATGACTGTACAATGACTGAACAATGACTGTACAATGACTGTACAATGACTGAACAATGACTGCACAATGACTGAACAATGACTGTACAATGACTGAACAATGACTGTACAATGACTGAACAATGACTGTACAATGACTGTACTATGACTGCACAATGACTGTACAATAACTGTACAATGACTGTACAATGACTGTACAATGACTGTACAATGACTGAACAATGACTGTACAATGACTGTACAATGACTGAACAATGACTGCACAATGACTGTACAATGACTGTACAATGACTGCACAATGACTGTACAATTACTGAACAATGACTGTACAATGACTGAACAATGACTGTACAATGACTGTACAATGACTGTACAATGACTGCACAATGACTGTACAATGACTGAACAATGACTGTACAATGACTGCACAATGACTGTACAATGACTGTACAATGACTGCACAATGACTGAACAATGACTGAACAATGACTGTACAATGACTGTACTATGACTGCACAATGACTGTACAATGACTGCACAATGACTGTACAATGACTGAACAATGACTGTACAATGACTGAACAATGACTGTACAATGACTGCACAATGACTGTACAATGACTGTACAATGACTGCACAATGACTGTACAATGACTGAACAATGACTGAACAATGACTGTACAATGACTGTACTATGACTGCACAATGACTGTACAATGACTGCACAATGACTGTACAATGACTGAACAATGACTGTACAATGACTGTACAATGACTGAACAATGACCTGCACAATGACTGAACAATGACTGTACAATGACTGTACAATGACTGAACAATGGACTGTACAATGACTGTACAATGACTGCACAATGACTGTACAATGACTGTACAATGACTGTACAATGACTGAACAATGACTGTACAATAACTGAACAATGACTGCACAATGACTGTACAATGACTGAACAATGACTGCACAATGACTGTACAATGACTGAACAATGACTGTACAATGACTGCACTATGACTGCACAATGACTGAACAATGACTGCACAATGACTGAACAATGACTGTACAATGACTGTACAATGACTGAACAATGACTGTACAATGACTGAACAATGACTGCACAATGACTGTACAATGACTGTACAATGACTGAACAATGACTGAACAATGACTGTACAATAACTGAACAATGACTGCACAATGACTGTACAATGACTGAACAATGACTGCACAATGACTGCACAATGACTGAACAATGACTGTACAATGACTGTACAATGACTGAACAATGACTGTACAATGACTGAACAATGACTGCACAATGACTGTACAATGACTGTACAATGACTGTACAATGACTGAACAATGACTGTACAATAACTGAACAATGACTGCACAATGACTGTACAATGACTGAACAATGACTGCACAATGACTGTACAATGACTGAACAATGACTGTACAATGACTGCACTATGACTGCACAATGACTGTACAATGACTGAACAATGACTGTACAATGACTGAACAATGACTGTACAATGACTGTACAATGACTGTACAATGACTGAACAATGACTGTACAATGACTGAACAATGACTGTACAATGACTGAACAATGACTGTACAATAACTGAACAATGACTGAACAATGACTGTACAATGACTGTACAATGACTGTACAATGACTGCACAATGACTGTACAATGACTGTACAATGACTGAACAATGACTGTACAATGACTGTAAAATGACTGTACAATGACTGTACAATGACTGTACAATGACTGTACAATGACTGAACAATGACTGTACAATGACTGAACAATGTCTGTACAATGACTGAACAATGACTGAACAATGACTGTACAATGACTGAACAATGACTGTACAATGACTGAACAATGACTGTACAATGACTGAACAATGACTGTACAATGACTGTACAATGACTGAACAATGACTGTACAATGACTGAACAATGACTGTACAATGACTGTACAATGACTGTACAATGACTGTACAATGACTGAACAATGACTGTACAATGACTGTACAATGACTGAACAATGACTGTACAATGACTGTACAATGACTGCACAATGACTGTACAATGACTGAACAATGACTGCACAATGACTGAACAATGACTGTACAATGACTGTACAATGACTGAACAATGACTGTACAATGACTGTACAATGACTGCACAATGACTGTACAATGACTGAACAATGACTGCACAATGACTGTACAATGACTGTACAATGACTGCACAATGACTGTACAATGACTGAACAATGACTGCACAATGACTGTACAATGACTGAACAATGACTGTACAATGACTGAACAATGACTGAACAATGACTGTACAATGACTGTACAATGACTATCTAAAATGCTTCTTTCTTTTTGTATCCTCAATTTAAAATCATATCTATGTAGGATCAGCAATGAACTACTAGGAGCTAGCTGCTAGAATTGGGAAGTTGTTTAAAATTGTTTGCTCTATCTTAAAGGGACACTAAACCCAATTTTTTTCTTTCATGATTCAGATAGAGCATGAGATTTTAAGCACCTTTCTAATTCACCACTCCTATTATCAATTTTTCTTTGTTCTCATCCTATCTTGATTTGAAAAAGCAGTAATGAAAGGTTAGGAGCCGGCCCATTTTTAGTTCAGCACCTGGGTAGCACTTGCTGATTTGTGGGTAAATGTAGCAAACCAATCAGCAAACGCTACTGAGGTGCTGAACTAAAAATGGGCCGGCTCCTAACCTTTCATTACTGGTTTTTCAAATCAAGATAACAAGAGAACAAATAAAAATTGATAATAGGAGTCAATTAGAAAGTTGTTTAAAATTGCATGCGCTATCTGAATCATGGAAAAAATTTTGGCGTTAGTGTCCCTTTAATTGTGAAAGAAAACAATTGGGCTTCTTGTCCCTTTAATTATGGTGCATTATCATTTAATAATTGTGATTACTAAACGTGACTTTCTTGCACAATTGTGTATGGTGTAGGCTCTGTTTTCCGTGATGAGTTTGATCTGGCCATACTTCAGCTGCAAGAGAACAATCGGCTGGAAGATCTCAAGCGGAAATGGTGGGATGGAGGAAAATGTCCAAAGGAGGAAGACCATCGAGCCAAAGGTAAAATACAATATTCTTTCCAGGTTAACACCAAATTCCTTACCTGATTTAAATGGTGCTTTTTTTCTCCTGCACATTTCAGCTGTCATTTTATATCACTTTCCTTTCTGCTAACTCTCAAGAGTAGGCCTTACTTTTGGCTAGCTTACAAGTGGCGCGCTATTTAGAGCTCATGCTCGAACGCTAACTTTGCTAGAAGTTAACTTTTTGTACAAGTCGGGTAGTGCTTATATTACAAGTTGAAAGTAAAAAGTTGAAATGTCTTACCCTTACAGGGACACTGAGCCCAAATTTTTTCTTTAAGCAACTTTCTAATTTACTCCTATTATTACATTTTCTTCATTCTCTTGGTATCTTTATTTGAAATACAAGAATGTAAGTTTAGATGCTAGCCCATTTTTGGTGAACAACCTGGGTTGTTCTTGCTGATTGGTGGATAAATTCACCCACCAATAAAACAAGTGCTGTCTAGGGTCCTAAAACAAAAAAGAGGCTTAGATGCCTTCTTTTTCAAATAAAGATAGCAAGAGAACAAAGAACATTTGATAATAGGAGTAAATTAGAAAGTTGCTTAAAATTGCATGCTCTATCTGAATTACAAAAGAATAAATTTGGGTTCAGTGTCCCTTTAAGAACCAGGGCTATTTTTACATTTCTGCGATGTTTGTGCTTAGCTGTAATTTTCCTCTTACTCATTTACTGTACCCACACATATAATATACCGTTTATATACTCATTTACTGTACCCACACATATCATATACAGTTTATATACTCATTACTGTACACACACATATTATATACCGTTTATATACTCATTACTGTACCCACACATATCATATACAGTTTATATACTCATTTACTGTACCCACACATATTATATACCGTTTATATACTCATCACTGTACCCACACATATCATATACCGTTTATATACTCATCACTGTACCCACACATATCATATACAGTTTATATACTCATTACTGTACACACACATATTATATACCGTTTATATACTCATTTACTGTACCCACACATATTATATACAGTTTATATACTCATTACTGTACACACACATATTATATACCGTTTATATAGTCATCACTGTACCCACACATATCATATACCGTTTATATACTCATTACTGTACACACACATATTATATACCGTTTATATACTCATTTACTGTACCCACACATATTATATACAGTTTATATACTCATTACTGTACACACACATATTATATACCGTTTATATACTCATTTACTGTACATACACATATTATATACAGTTTATATACTCATTTACTGTACCCACACATATCATATACCGTTTATATACTCATTTACTGTACCCACACATATCATATACCGTTTATATACTCATTACTGTACACACACATATTATATACCGTTTATATACTCATTTACTGTACACACACATATTATATACTGTTTATATACTCATTACTGTACCCACACATATTATATACAGTTTATATACTCATTTACTGTACCCACACATATCATATACCGTTTATATACTCATCACTGTACCCACACATATCATATACAGTTTATATACTCATTACTGTACCCACACATATTATATACAGTTTATATACTCATTACTGTACCCACACATATCATATACCGTTTATATGCTCATTTACTGTACACACACATATTATATACCGTTTATATACTCATTTACTGTACCCACACATATCATATACCGTTTATATACTCATTACTGTACACACACATATTATATACTGTTTATATACTCATTTACTGTACACACACATATTATATACTGTTTATATACTCATTACTGTACCCACACATATTATATACCGTTTATATACTCATCACTGTACCCACACATATTATATACCGTTTATATACTCATTTACTGTACCCACACATATCATATACAGTTTATATACTCATTTACTGTACCCACACATATTATATACAGTTTATATACTCATTTACTGTACCCACACATATCATATACCGTTTATATAGTCATCACTGTACCCACACATATCATATACCGTTTATATACTCATTTACTGTACCCACACATATCATATACCGTTTATATGCTCATTTACTGTACCCACACATATTATATACCGTTTATATACTCATTTACTGTACCCACACATATCATATACCGTTTATATACTCATCACTGTACCCACACATATCATATACCGTTTATATACTCATTTACTGTACCCACACATATCATATACCGTTTATATGCTCATTTACTGTAGCCACACATATCATATACCGTTTATATACTCATTACTGTACCCACACATATCATATACCGTTTATATACTCATCACTGTACCCACACATATCATATACCGTTTATATACTCATTTACTGTACCCACACATATCATATACCGTTTATATGCTCATTTACTGTAGCCACACATATCATATACCGTTTATATACTCATTTACTGTACCCACACATATTATATACCGTTTTTCTTGCCATTAAATGGACTTTCATCATATCTTATAATTTACTATACAAAAATTATAAAATATGATGAAAAATTGAAAACAAAAAAACCTTTTTCTAACTTCCAAAATCTGTTACACATCTACAACCACCAAAAAAAACACCCATTCTAAATAGTTTATAAATTTTGTCCTGAGTTTAGAAATACCCAATGTTTACACGTTCTTTGCTTTTTTTGTAAGTTATAGGGCCATAAATACAAGTAGCACTTTACTATTACCAAACCATGTTTTTTCAAAATTAGCGCTAGTTACATTGTAACACTGATATCTGTCAGGAATCCCTGAATAACCCTTCACATATAAAGTATATACATTTTTTAAGTAGACACCCCAAAGTATTGATCTAGGCCCATTTTTGTATATTTCATGCCACCATTTCACCGCCAAAAGCAATCAAATAAAAAAAAAATCATTTTTTCACTAACTTTTTTACAAACTTTAGGTTTCTCACTGAAATTATTTACACCGCTACACTATGACACTTTTTTTGCACAAAGTGGGAGAGAGAAGGGAGGAAATTTTGTTCTAAGGGATCTGGGAGGGGTGTGGGGTTGTTTATTGAGGGGGGAAGCTACACTACAAAAAAATATAAAAAAACAAAAATAACGTTTGATGAAAAACTGGGTACTGGCAGACAGCTGCCAGTACCCAAGATGGCGCACAATAAGGTAGAGGGGGAGGGTTAGAGAGCTGTTCTGGGGAGGGATCAGGGAGGTTGGGGGCTAAGGGGGAATCCTACACAGCAGAATATGTAAATATGTTAAAAAAATAAAAGATACCTTTTCTTTTAGTACTGGCAGACTGCTAAGGCGGGGTCAATTGTGGGGGGGCGGGGGAGGGAATAGAGCTGTTTGGGAAGGATCGGGGGGGTGGGATGTTTCAGGTGGGAGGCTGATCTCTACACTAAAGCTAAAATTATCCCTGCAAGCTCCCTACAAGCTACCTAATTAACCCCTTCACTGCTGGGAAAAATACATGTGTGGTGCGCAGCGGCATTTAGCGGCCTTCTAATTACCAAAAAGCAACGCCAAAGCAAGCCATATAAGTCTGCTATTTCTGAACAAAGGGGATCCCAGAGAAGCATTTACAACCATTTGTGCCATAATTGCACAAGCTGTTTGTAAATAATTTCAGTGAGAAACCTAAAGTTGGTTAAAAAATGTGTGAAAAACTGAACGATTTTTTTTATTTGATTGCAATTGGCGGTGAAATGGTGGCATGAAATATACCAAAATGGGCCTAGATCAATACTTTGAGATGTCTACTAAAAAAATATATATATACATGTCAATGGATATTCAGAGATTCCTAACAGATATCAGTGTCCCAATGTAACTAGCGCTAATTTTTAAATAAAGTGGTTTGGAAATAGCAAAGTGCTACTTGTATTTATGGCCCTATAACTTGCAAAAAAAGCAAAGAACATGTAAACACAGAGGGCGCGATCCGATAAAGGTCGTAGTTTGCGGTGCAAGCGAGGGAACCCCCGCCTCCCGTAGTTTCAGCTCGCAACTCGAGCTATCTAATATACGGCACCGTCAGATGCTAAGGTGCCGTAAGTCGGATAAACCAGCGATGTCCAGAAATCTGCGTAAGTACAAATTTCTGGAGTTACCAATGACTTACGGCACTTTAGAAACTGCCGGCGCCTACAAAAACTGACTAAGTTATGAAATCACCCGTACTGTCTAACACGCCTCCCAAACATAGCCCCACATGTCTAACCCTCTATCCGCTATCCCCCCTCACTCTCCTAATAATAAATGCATTAACCCCTAAACCGCCGCTCCCGGACCCCGCCGCCACCTAATAAAGTTATTAACCCCTAAACCGCCACGTCCGGACCCCCCCACCTTTTACATTAACTACCCCCTAATATGAGTTCCTACCCCGCCGCCACCTACATTAACTACCCCCTAATGTGAGCCCCTATACCGCTGCCAGCTACATTACCTACCCCCTAATGTGAGCCCCTATACCGCCGCCACCTACATTAACCACCCCCTAATGTGAGCCCCAATACCGCTGCCAGCTATATTACCTACCCCCTAATGTGAGCTCCTACCCCGCCGCCAACTATATTAAAATAATTAACCCCTAATCTAATCCCCCTACCCCGCCGCCAGCTATATTAAATAATTAACCCCTAATCTAATCCCCCTACACCGCCGCCACCTATATTAAATTAATTAACCCCTAAAATACTAAACTATCCCTACCACTAAACCTAAGTCTAACCCTACAAATAGCCCTGAAAAGGGCTATTATTCTAAACTATTTAATATAGTTAATATCGTTATTATATTATATATATATTAAGTATGATAACCCTATCTAACTCTAACATCCCTAACTAAATTCTTATTAAAATAAATCTAATTAATATTAATAATATTAATTAAAATATTCCTATTTAAATCTAAATACTTACCTATAAAATAAACCCTAAGATAACTACAATGTAATTAATAATTACATTGTAGCTATTTTAGGGTTTATATTTATTTTACAGGTAACTTGGTTTTTATTTTAACTAGGTACAATAGCTATTAAATAGTTAATAACTATTTAATAACTACCTAGTTAAAATAATTACCAATTTACCTGTAAAATAAATCCTAACCTAAGTTACAAATACACCTACACTATCAATAAATTAAATAAACTACAAATATCTTAACTAAAATACAATTAAATAAACTAAATTACAAAAAAACCACTAAATTACAAAAAATAAAAAAAGATTACAAGAATTTTAAGCTAATTACACCTATTCTAAGCCCCCTAATAAAATAAAAAAGCCCCCAAATCAGCCAATCAGATTCAAGTTCAATACGATTGGCTGATTGGTTCAGCCAATTGGATTGAATTTGAATCTGATTGGCTGATTCAATCAGCCAATCAGATTTTTCTACCTTAATTCCGATTGGCTGATAGAATCCTATCAGCCAATCGGAATTCGATGGACGCCATCTTGGATGATGTCATTTAAAGGAACCTCATTCGTCGGGAAGTCGTCGTGCCGGATGGATGTCCCTCGTCGGAGGAGCGAAGAAAGAAGATTGAAGATGCCGCTTGGAAGAAAACTTTGCCCCGATGGAGGACCTCTTCTTTGCCCCTTGATTGAAGACATCGCCCGGATGGAAGACTTCTTCTCTGCCGCTTGATTGAAGACATCGCCCGGATGGAAGACTTCTTCTCTGCCGCTCGATTGAAGACATCGCCCGGATCGGATGAAGAGTTCTGCCCGGCTGGGTGAAGACAAGGTAGGGAGATCTTCAAGGGGGTAGTGTTAGGTTTATTTAAGGGGGGTTTGGGTTAGAGTAGGGGTATGTGGGTGTGGTGGGTTGTAATGTTGGGGGGGTATTGTGGGTTTTTTTAGAGGCAAAAGAGTTGATTTCTTTGGGGCATGCCCCGCAAAAGGCTCTTTTAACGGCTGGTAAGGTAATAGAGCTGTTAACTTTTTTAATTTAGAATAGGGTAGGGAATTTTTTTTATTTTGGGGGGCTTTATTATTTTATTATGGGGCTTAGAATAGGTGTAATTAGCTTAAAAATCTTGTAATTTTTTTTATTTTTTGTAATTTAGTGGGGTTTTTTGTTTGTAATTTAGTTTAGTTTATTTAATTGTATTTTAGTTTAGATATTTATAGTTTATTTAATTTATTGATAGTGTAGGTGTATTTGTAACTTAGGTTAGGATTTATTTTACAGGTAAATTGGTAATTATTTTAACTAGGTAGCTATTAAATAGTTATTAACTATTTAATAGCTATTGTACCTAGTTAAAATAAATACCAAGTTACCTGTAAAATAAATATAAACCCTAAAATTGCTACAATGTAATTATTAATTATATTGTAGCTATCTTAGGGTTTATTTTATAGGTAAGAATTTAGATTTATTTATTAATAATATTAATATTAATTAGATTTATTTTAATAAGAATTTAGTTAGGGATGTTAGAGTTAGATAGGGTTATTATACTTAATATATATATAATATAATAACGATATTAACTATATTAAACCTAATATAATTAGGGTTAATTAGGGTTAATATAGTTAATATATATAATATAATAACAATATTAACTATATTAACCCTAATATAATTAGGGTTAATATAGTTAATATATATAATATAATAACTATATTAACTATATTAACCCTAATTATATTAGGGTTAATATAGTTAATATAGCTGGCGGCGGTGTAGGGGGATTAAATTAGGGGTTAATCTATTTAATATAGGTGGCGGCGGTGTAGGGGGATTAGATTAGGGGTTAATACATTTATTATAGGTGGCGGCGGTGTAGGGGGATTAGATTAGGGGTTAATACATTTATTATAGGTGGCGGCGGTGTAGGGGGATTTAGCTTAGATGCAAAAGAGCTGATTTCTTTGTGACAATGCCCCACAAAAAGCCCTGTTAAGGGCTGGTAAAAGAGCTGATTTCTTTGGGGAAATGCCCCGCAAAAAGCCCTTTTAAGGGCTGGCAATAGAGCTGTTACTTTGGGGCAATGTCATGCAAAAGGCCCTTTTAAGGGCTGGTAATAGAGGTAATTACTTTAGGGGGATTAGATTAGGGGTTAATGTATTTAATATAGGTGGCGGCGGTGTAGGGGGATTAGATTAGGGGTTAATACATTTAATATAGCTGGCGGCGGTGTAGGGGGATTAAATTAGGGGTTAATACATTTAATATAGCTGGCGGCGGTGTAGGGGGATTAAATTAGGGGTTAATACATTTAATATAGCTGGCGGCGGTGTAGGGGGATTAAATTAGGGGTTAATACATTTAATATAGCTGGCGGCGGTGTAGGGGGATTAGATTAGGAGTTAATACATTTAATATAGCTGGCGACGGGGTAGGAGCTCACATTAGGCGGTAGTTTAATGTAGCTGGCGGTGGTGTAAGGGGCTCACATTAGGGGGAATGTAATGTAGCTGGCAACGATGTAGGGGATCACATTAGGGGGTTATACTTTTAATGTAGGTGGCGGCAGGGTCCGGGAGCGGCGGTTTAGGGGTTAAATACTTTATTAGGGATTGCGGCGGGGGATCGCGTTAGGTGTTAGGTTTTATTTAGCAGTTTGTGGTTGACAGGTAGATAGACATTGCGCATGCGTTAGGTGTTAGGTTTTATTTAGCAGCCAGTTTAGGGAGTTACGGGGCTCCAATAGACAGCGTAAGGCTTACTACGGGTGCATTTTGTGGCGAGGTGAAAATGGAGTAAGATTTGTCCATTTTCGCCACGTAAGTCCTTACGCTATATATTGGATACCAAACTGCGCGGGTTTGGTATACCTGCCTATGGGCCAAAAAACTACGGCCGAAGGCAAAAATATACGAGCGTAAATTCTATGTTACGCCGTATATAGGATACTAAACCCACGCAAAATTCAGCGTCGCCGGCTTTTGCGGGCGAAGCTGCATATCGGATCGAGGCCCGAGTATTTCTAAACTCAGGACAAAATTTAGAAACTATTTAGCATGGGTGTTTTTTGGTGGTTGTAGATGTGTAACAGATTTTGGGGGTCAAAATTAGAAATAGTGTGTTTTTTTCTATTTTTTAATCATATTTTATAAAATGTTTTATAGTAAATTATAAGATATGATGAAAATAATGGTATCTTTAGAAAGTCCATTTAATGGCGAGAAAAACGGTATATAATATGTGTGGGTACAGTAAATGAGTAAGAGGAAAATTAAAGCTAAACACAAACACTGCAGAAATGTAAAAATAGCCTTTGTCCCAAACGGTCAGAAAATGGAAAAGTGCTGTGGTCCTTAAGGGGTTAATCATTTACAAATATGCAATAGTACTTACTTTGAATTTGAATGAGCAGTAGAATATTTTCGAGCAATCTTCAAAGTTAATCCAATTTTGCCTCCCCTGTATCATGTGACAGTTATTAGCCAATCACAAAATGCATGTATGTATATTATGTGCACTTTTGCACATGCTCAGTAGGATTGTGAATGCTTTGATAATAGAAGTATATTGGAACTTTTCATGCTGAATCATAAAACTTTCATTCTGACTTTAGTCTTCCTTTAATTATACACAGCTGATACTGATTTCATATGGATATAGAACTTTTTTCTTAAAGATTTTCCTTTAATTAACATTTATGTACAAGTGACTTCCTTCATATATTGAGTTTGGTGCCATCTCATTAATTGCTACATGTCGATGATGTCGAGGTCTGTTCCAGTCCATTTGAATAGTCGTGCAAAGCGCCTTGCATGACTTGTCTTGGTGTTTTATAATAAAACCTATTATAATCAATTGTAAAATCATTAAAAAGAACAGTTATGTGGTTTTCCACAAGCTTCACAGTGAGTTCGCTCCACCTATTCTTTACATTGAGATCATTCTGGTATTATCCATCAGGGGGACCTTTCAGTCACATTTTCACAAGATTTTAGGACTTTTTTTATTAAAAGCCTCAACCAATATAATATATGTTTTGTACATTTTAAGTGGTAAGTTTTAAATGTTCACAGGGCTTTTATTCAATGTTAAAAGTATAGAAAACTTATTTTCTTCATGGTTCAGAAAAAGCAAACAGGAAAGTTATTTATTTTTTAACTTTGTACTCTTGGAATCCATTCTTGAAGAGCATACCTAGGTAGGCTCAGAAGTAAGCACGTGTCTGGAGCACTAAATTACAGTAGAATTCAAAAATGCTTTTAACAATGTTATATACTTTTGTGCACTATATAGCATCAGGTTTTGCACAATGTATAATATTGTTTTAAAGGGACAGTTAACACCAGAATTTTTATTGTTTAAAAAAAAAAAATACTCAGCAATATGAATGCATTAACTGTCATGAATTTATATGAGTGGTTAGTTACAAAAGAAACTTGCATTCAAACAAACCTTATATAAATACTCCAAAGAAAAAACTTGCACCCGGTTTCTTCAATAAGGATGTTACCACTTTATTCACGTATTGTGGTACACTTCACACCCAAAAACATCCAACGTTTCGGTCCTCCACCTCGGACCTTTATCAAGGAAGACTCTGCACCGGCCATTGTTACCTTACAGGGAGTGCTAAGGTTGTGTAAGATATATATATATTCAAAAACATTAGGCAGTCATGAATTAATTTGTCATGATGATGTATTCTTGTTTTCACCTGTTTTTGGGGAGTTTTTCTTTGCTTCTGTGAAGGTCTGTGATTCCCCCTGCAAAAAGCAAATCTGTTACTTACAGCATTTTTGCCCATTTACTCTGTCTATCATGTTCACAATTGATTAACTAATATAAACAGTAAATTACAAAAGCTTAACAGAGAAGCCAATAATTATATATATATACCTGTATATTCCTTTATATAAATATTGAAACTATTTTAATAATAAGCCTTAATTTTACATTTAATATTACAAAATATTTTGTGTTATTATATTTTACATTTGTTTTGTTATGCATACTTTCAAATACAGAATAACAAAAGGAGCGCACAAAAGGGCTAAAGTGTAGCTGTATTGGATAGTTGAAGAAAGTGCAAAAATGCTTAAGGAACTGATAGATGTATCAGTTAGCAAGCGCAGAAGATTAAGCACAAATGCCAATCACTACTACAATCTATATATCCTAGCTATGCACCAATATATTTTAAATAAGAGAGAAGCAACAACAAGAAATGATGTAATCTGATAAATTAACCTAGAAACAAATTTTCCATTTAAAATACATAAAACATTACAATTTCATTTGCAATACATAAACATTTAATATTTTAGATAAACATTTAATAGAAATAAATATAATAAGGTCGACCTTGTGAAAAATATAAAATAAAATAACAATAAAATTCACAAAATTTGACAATAAAATAGTGGATAAATTACAAATAAATCACTGAATAAAATGTCAGAGAATAGATAAACAATCATCAAAAGCCAAAGATCCTAAAAAAGTCTTTTAAATGCTGAGTTTGTGTATGCTTATGGTCCGTGTGAGCGGTAAACTCCTGGTGACAAAGAGAGAATCTTCTTAGGGCAGTATAAAAAGCCGTGTATTATATAATCACTCTGTACTCACAGTGTCAGATAGCTGAAATCTGCGAAGATATTGCCCAATAGAGTGCCGTATTATTCCTTTTGATGTCCCAAAATCTCTCCACAGGTGAATAAACAATACTGAGCAGGAAATAATGTGACTCTGTTGCTAGAGTACGTAAGTTAAATAACAAAATAATAGGCAATATATTCTGTAGCTAATCCACAATCCTGGAGCTCAAGCCACAATACGGCTGCTAGCTGAATAACCCCTGAACTGACCGGCTAATATACAATCAGCCCGGACAGTCAGAGGTGCCGTAGCTAAAATTCAGGAGCGCCGTGAAGCAGTGGTAAAGTAGCTCTATGCGGAAGATAGAATAGACTCCGTATGCAGAGTTTTAACAAGAGCAACGCGTTTCAACATTAATTCTTGTCAATCACCAAATCCTCTTTCAACCCCACTAGATAAAAACAGTCCCTCAGCCCCCCCCACAAACCTCCGATCCGGCCAGGCCCACAAAAAAAAGTCATCTAGGTAGTTCACCACTTATGAAAAACCCGACCAGACCGTCACCACCCAATCGAGGAAAGTGCTAAAGCACTCGAACAAGGAGCATGGAATGGAATACCCCATGGGGAGGCAGAGATCCACGTAATAGGCACCGTTTAAACAACAACCCAGGAGGTAATGAGAGGATGGATGAACCCGTAACAACCGGAAGGCCGCCTCTATATCAATCTTGGCCAACAACTCCAAAGGACCAGCCTCCTTCACGAGCTTGACAGCCAGATCAAAAGATGTATATGATACAGAAGCCAGCTCCTCCGGAATACCGTCATTCACGGAACCCCCTTTAAGGAAGGACAGGTGATGTATCATCCTGAACTTCCCCAGGTCCTTCTTAGGGACCACCCCGAGTGGTGAAATGCGCAACTGTGGAATCGGAGGAGCCCCAAATGGACCAGCCATACGCCCCAACGCAATCTCCTTATCCCATTTGTCCCGCACCCCCTCCGGCTATTCCATAGACAATTTTAAGTTACTCATGAATTTAACAGCCCTCCCCCGCCGTAGAAAAGGGATTCGAAAGCCAAATTCAAACCCATGCCACAACAACAAAGCCTTCTTCTTGCAACCCTTATGCTTAGCGTACCATGCAAGCCAGGATGCCATCCTGCTCACCGGAATTAGTCCCCTTGTCCCCTTGCTTTTCGGAAGCACTTTGAGAAGGGGTGGAAACCCCCACACCCTGAACACTCATGCCGAAATTTGCATGATAAGCCCAATTTACACACCTTCTCATTAAAGGCAAAGCAGAAACCTTTTTTGACAGATTCCGACGGTCCTCTCTGAGGGGAACCGCCGGCTCCCGCGCAAAAGGGCTGTGATGATCTGAGCGGGGTCATGACCTTGAGCCATAAGCCCATAGCCTGGTCATCCCATCGCATCTCTGGCTTAACAGACAAGAGCTGATGAAACTGCTCATCATACGCCCACCAAGCCACACCCCCATACATTTGCTGCACGGCAGCGACCTCATCCAAAGAAAGTTTTTGGTATCTTCCTATAGCACTTCTTTCTCTCCTCTTCCTCCGTTTTGGACGCATCCTTCTTGGAATCCTCAGGGATTTCGAAAGATTGGTCAAACGGTAAAAGGAAAAACAACTCAATGAAGTCCCTCTTCCATATCTTTTTCCCTCAAGTCTGCCGTAAGATGCATGCCCAAAGGGCAGATGGAACAAAGACAGGACCGCAACAAGGCGGTGTCCGCAATATTAAGCTCTGGACCCCCTGACCCCTTCCCTAATGCGTTGACATCAGCAGGGGGACCACTGTAGCAGACTGGCCCTGGGGGCCAACCGCCGCAATGAGATCTGACCCAACCAATGGCGACCCCCCTGTGATGGTACTGACTACAGATGCCACCCGTGGTACCCACGCACTAGCCACCACCCCAGAGCCCTGCGACCCCGAACCCTCTAGCCTAGCCAGAAAGTCATGTAACCCTGCTACCACAGGGACAGCAACAGATTCCTTACATACATTCACTCCCGTGTTCACCCCAACACACTGACCCACCATAGCAGCCCCGCCAGTACCTGTTCTTGAACCAGGTTCCGTAGCAGCCACCTGATGCTCTTCTTTGTGTCCTGCAGCCTGTAAAAAAGACACATGTGACAAGCCTCCCACCGGCGCCCACATCCAAGCACCTCTCTGCGCAGTGGAAAGGCCCAGGGCACCAGCCGAAACTCCCCCCCCTTCCTCTCTTAGGAGCCGTAGCCTCGGCGCCGCCCTGACCCAGATCCTCCGCCCTGTACTTCCAGTGCTGCCTGCCCCCAGGAGGCAACCCACCTCTCCACCAGCCTATACGGCTGTCTTACAACTCCAGTAGTCCCTCTAGACACAGAATAATTACCCCTCCCCACTTCCCCCCTCTGGCCATGGCCGAAGCCCTTGGACATACTCACCGACTCCCTCATGTCCATTACTTAAGCATGTTCCTCAAATGGAACGCTGTCCTCCAAATCCAGCCTGATGGTCTCGGTCCATGAATCCTGCAGGCCATAGGTATCCCCTCCCAGGCTGTCACCCCAAACAGCAAGCAGGCTAGAAGTCCCAGGTCATGACACCACATCCCCAAAATCTGTTAAAGAAACATTGTTAGGCTCAGTCCCAGCATCCCTGACAGGGACAGCCCTACGCAACACCCTACCATGACCCCCAACTGCTGAGAAGCCCCCCTAGACACTACTGGGAGCATAGACCGACTTTGAAACCCCCCCCTTGGAGTGGTGGGCAGGACCTTATCCTCCTCTGAGGAATCCAAGCAAAGGGTGAGGTCCTCAAGGTCGTCCCAGGCCTCAAAGACCCCCTGTGACTCAGGAGTATCCCCTCTGCTATCGACCCACCAACTACATATACTCCCTGAGAGACCACAGTATCAAAATTTGCCCTATTACCCCTGGCAATATCGACTCCCATCACTATAGCCTGAGCTTCCACATGCGGCACCCCCCCCAGGCTGTCATCCCCAGCCGTATGAAATTACCCGCCCCCCTGGAGCCTTCCCCCCCTCTACCGCCACTGCCCCTTACCACCCCAGGTCCCCTTGGGCCGTGACACCTGCCATGCTGCTGTGATCCGCCTCCAGGCCCCCACAGGCCGTGCACCCCCATCTTACCCGGCACCAGACTCCTACTGGCTTAGCTGGGGCAGGACTCTGGGTCCCTCTGCGTAGCTGCTGGGGCCTCCTGAGCCACGTAAATGATAGCTGCCACCTTCTTTGACGTCTTCCTGGCTCCCAGACTAGGACTGCTTCTTCTACGGACACCGGAACTCCTCCCACTATCTGGACTGAGGCGAGATGGAGGCTTTTGAGCGGCGGACAGGCCGGGACCTCACCGCCACCTGTTCCTCACCACCGTCAACACTAGGATCTAGCAACCAGGTAGGACCCCTTGTCTCTGCAGCGTCCCTCAATTGAGCAAGCAAGGCGTCAAGCTGAGCCATACCCAAGACTGAGCGGGAAGAAGCACGAAGGAGCAAGTGTGGAAGCTGCTGTCACCACAATGTTTATTCACAAGTAACTTCCTGCCTTTTCCCGCTCAGCCCCTTAAGTATGGCTCATCTTGAACCAACCCCTTCTAATCCACCAACCAAAAAGGGGCCTCTTCCTCCCCTAGGTCAAAGTCCATTTACATTCACTCTGTCACTCACAGGGACTTCTGTAGATTTGCATAATCAACAAATGCATCATAAAAATACAATGAAATAGCACTTAGTCTGAACTTCAAATGAGTAGTAGATTTTTTTCTGACAATTTTCAGTTATGTCTATTTCCCCTCCTATCATGTGACAGCCATCAGCCAATCACAAATGCATATACGTATATTCTGTGAATTCTTACACATGCTCAGTAGGAGCTGGTGACTAAAAAGGTGTAAATATAAAAACATTGTGCACATTTTGTTTATGGAAGTAAATTAGAAAGTTGTTTAAATTGCTGCTCTATCTGAATCATGAAAGTTTAATTTTGACTTGAGTGTCCCTTTAACCCCTTTATGACCGAGGACGTGCAGGGTACGTCCTCAAAAAAAAGGCAGTTAACGCCTGAGGACGTACCCTGCACGTCCTCGGTGTGGAAAGCAGCTGGAAGCGATCCTGCTCACTTCCAGCTGCTTTCCGGTTATTGCAGTGATGCCTCGATATGGAGGCATCCTGCAATAACCTCACATGGCCATCCGATGCAGAGAGAGCCACTCTGTGCCCCTCTCTGCACCGGACATCGATGGCCGGTATCGTTGGTGGGTGGGAGCCGACTTGGGAGGCGGGTGGGGCGGCCATCGGTGTGCCGCGTGACTTCAAGGGGGACGGAACCGTCGGGGGGGCGCGCACGGACGCGCGCACGTGCACGGAGGGTGGCGGGCGGGCGCGTGCACGGGGCGGGAGCGGGTGGGAACCGCTACACTACGGAAAATGTTTTAATAAAAGTGGCCTAATCTTGTTTGTGCAAAAGCACAAAAAGTGATCGTGGAGGGGTGGGGGGTTGGTTTTGTGTGGGGGGAAGCTACACTACAGAAACGTTTAACAAATGTAAAAAAAAAAAAACATTTTTTCTTCTAAACTGGGTACTGGCAGACAGCTGCCAGTACCCAAGATGGCGCCCATTAAGTTAGAGTGGGAGGGTTATAGAGCTGTTTGGGGGGGATCAGTGAGGTTGGGGGCTAAGGGGGGATCGTACACAGCAGCATATGTAAATATGCTTAAAAAAATATATAGCTTTTATTTTAGTACTGGCAGACTTTCTGCCAGTACTTAAGATGGCGGGGACAATTGTGGGGTGGGGGAGGGAAGAGAGCTGTTTGGTAGGGATCAGGGGGTCTGATGTTTCAGGTGGGAGGCTGAGCTCTACACTAAATCTAATATTAACCCTGCAAGCTCCCTACAAGGTACCTAATTAACCCCTTCACTGCTAGCCATAATACACGTGTGATGCGCAGCGGCATTTAGCGGACTTCTAAATACCAAAAAGCAACGCCAAAGCCATATATGTCTGCTATTTCTGAACAAAGGGGATCCCAGAGAAGCATTTACAACCATTTGTGCCATAATTGCACAAGCTGTTTGTAAATGATTTCAGTGAGAAACCTAAAATTGTGAAAAATGTTACGTTTTTTTTTAATTTGATCGCATTTGGCAGTGAAATGGTGGCATTAAATATACCAAAATGGGCCTAGATCAATACTTGGGGTTGTCTACTACACTACACTAAAGCTAAAATTACCCCAAAAAGCTCCCTACATGCTCCCTAATTAACCCCTTCACTGCTGGGCATAATACACGTGTAGTGCGCAGTGGCATTTAGTGGCCTTCTAATTACCAAAAAGCAACACCAAAGCCATATAAGTCTGCTATTTCTGAACAAAGGGGATCCCAGAGAAGAATTTACAACCATTTATGCCATAATTGCACAAGTTGTTTGTAAATCATTTCAGTGAGAAACCTAAAGTTTGTAAAAAAAATTGTGAAAAAGTGAACGATTTTTTTTATTTGATCGCATTTGGCGGTGAAATGGTGGCATGAAATATACCAAAATGGGCCTAGATCAATACTTTGGGATGTCTACTAAAAAAAATTATATACATGTCAATGAATATTCAGAGATTCCTGAAAGATATCAGTGTTCTAATGTAACTAGCGCTAATTTTGAAAAATAATGGTTTGGAAATAGCAAAGTGCTACTTGTATTTATTGCCTTATAACTTACAAAAAAAGCATAGAAGATGTAAACATTGGGTATTTCTAAACTCAGGACAAAATTTAGAAACTATTTAGCATGGGTGTTTTTTGGTGGTTGTAGATGTGTAACAGATTTTGGGGGTCAAAGCTAGAAAAAGTGGGGGGGGTTTTTTTTCAATTTTTCCTCATATTTTATAATTTTTTTATAGTAAATGATAAGATATGATGAAAATAATGGTATCTTTAGAAAGTCCATTTAATGGCGAGAAGAACTGTATATAATATGTGTGGGTACAGTAAACGAGTAAGAGGAAAATTACAGCTAAACACAAACACTGCAAAAATATAAAAATAGCCTTGGTCCCAAACGGACAGAAAATGGAAAAGTGCTGTGGTCATTAAGGGGTTAAACCTAGATAGGCTCAGCAGTGAGCATTTGTCTAACATTCTATGGCAGCAGTGTTTACAACAATGTATTACATTGCTACCAACACTACTGCCGTAGAGTTATAAAAATAGGTGCATGTTCCTGAGTCTACCTAGGTTTACTCTTCAACAAAAGAGACCAAGTGAACAAAGCAAATTTAATAACAGAAATAAATGTTATTGCTCTATGTAATACAATATTCTTTTACTTTACTTCTTCCTTAAATTAGCCACAAGGATGATTCATTTGGTCAGTTTGCCAAATGCAGAAAATATACAGATGGTATCAAGAACGGTGGAGCATTTCCTGCGTTGTTCTCTTTAAAAAAACAAACAAACAAAAACGCAGCAAAGTATGTAGCTGCTAAGGAAATGGGCAAATGCAGTAGCAGGGTTTCATCAATATCTCTCTTGAGCTGGATTGTATCTTCAACAGTTTTCCAAATGTCACTGAATTGAATTTCCTCCTAAATGAAAACTATTGAATCTTAAGGAGGCGGCTGACACCCTGAATCACTTTCCTTAAAGAGAATGTCATTACCGCTAAGCTATACACTTAAATATCTTCATACACTACAACTATAGATGCCACATATTCTATCATCAACGTAATAACATTATCTTGACACGTAAAACCCTTGAAGTTGCCGTCTAAAAACAGAAGTGATACAAAATTGAGAGACTATAGAAAACATGAGAGAACTTTTGACCCTCTGATTTTACAACAAAAAAGTAATCATGTTGTTGAGATTGAACTGACCTCTGATGTCAGAAGCCTTGCTGGGATTAGGTCAATAAATCTTCTAACGCTCTGATATATAACGTCACAGTGAGGACTAGATCAGTTTATCTAATAGCTTTATAATAGCTTTTCAAACACCACTGCAGGTTACAGTGCACATCTACTGTGCTATCAACAATAACAACAAAGAGAAAAGTGTCATCTTGTATATTGCATTTAGATATTTTACAAGTTTTAAGTGTTAAAGTCTGATGTTTAGGTCAAAAAAAATGTGCAGTGATGTTAATATTTCTCTTTGTCTATCCAAAAACATAGTGCACAAAATCCACTGCTCTAGAGAACGGTATTGGAATTGGCTCCTGTTTTTATAACAGAGAATTATGTAACTACATGACATTGATCAATATTTCATACTCAACAGGAGAGCAGGGCTTACGTGCATGCATATGTCACTCCAAATCTTGTTTGCTTAATGTAACAGCATAGATTTTCTGATTCCTGGAAGTCATATATTTCTGCAAGGTCCTGGGAATCCTAAATTATAATCCCATAAAGGGATATTCCTCCAGACAAAGGAGCAGCTTTGTCTCTCCCTGTCTTTTATTTTAACTTGCTTACCATAGTATAAAAATAGTTTACCTCTAACACTTTTGTTAACCATCTCAGCCTTACAGGTGTATTATACATAAGAATATAAGCTTAAGTCAGCCCTCGGATTGTAGGGGCTTAGTTTATTTCTAAACTCATACTGTTGGCTGATACTTATTATCTATAATTATCTCCCTGGTAGCCACATATATATAATACAACCCTGGTTAAAGTGTTTTTTAACTTAGCTTAAGCTATTGTATGAATGATTATTCCTTGTTGGGACCTATATTCCCTAATAAAGATAGAAATGTGTGAATACAATGGAATAATATTTTTCTAAAAAATCCCTAATCAGTCTTGCTGAGTTAACGTATACTCTTATCATGAGGCTAATCCTTCTATACTTAATTGTATATCTCTTCACAATTAGTTTAGCTAGTTGTTATGTTATGTTCGTTTAGTCTCCACGACAGGTAATAATCTAAGCGGCTTTTATAAATGTATAAACTTATTCTAACCCCTATTGAAGGGAAGCAATGATTAGAAATTACCTGTAACTATAACAACTCTGCTTCCCCATACCCCTTCTTTTGTCTTAAAGGACCAGTCAACACAGTATATTTGCATAATCAACAAGATAACAAGACAATGCAATAGCACTTAGTCTGAACTTCAAATGAGTAGTAGATTTTTTTTCTGACAATTCTAAAAGTTCTGTCTTTTTTCACTCCTCCTGTACCATGTGACAGCCATCAGCCATTCACAAATGCATACATGTACCATGTGACAGCCATCAGCCATTCACAAATGCATACACATACCATGTGACAGCCATCAGCCAATCACAAATGCATACACGTACCATGTGACAGCCATCAGACATTCACAAATGCATACACACTTATTCTTGCACATGCTCAGTAGTAGATGGTGACTCAAAAAGTTTAAATATAAAAAGACTGTGCACATTTAGTTAATGGAAGTAAATTGGAAAGTTGTTTAAAATAACTGCTATATCTGAATAATGAAAGTTTAATTTTGATTGAGTGTCCCTTTAAAAAACGTATATCAGTGTATTTCAGTGCTGAATGGATTTTTTTTTTTTGCAATACATGTATTATGTGTATTAGCCAAAATGGTTTAGTAAATTGTATTACTGTTTCAGAGACCGTTTATACTTTGCACAGGCTCTGGAGCATATATAGATATGCTCAGTTGTAAGGTTAACTGAGAGTTACCTTGTTCAGTAGAAGGAACCACGTGTCCAGTAGATGTTCTGCAGACCTAAGTTATGAATAGGCCATGATCTTAAACTATGCAGAGGGACTGGAACCAAACATCAGAATTAAACAGAGGTGTATTAGCATTGCCAGAAAACAAGCCAAGGTCAGTAACCAGGTAGATCAGCAGAGACCAGGTATCATAACAGAATAAACAGGCATATGGGTAATCTAGGAGACAGTTCCAAAAGTCAGCAATCAGAAAAACAATCCAAAACAGACGACTTGGTGCTGAGGCAGGCAATAACAAACTCTAGAAATCAGGCCAGGGTTATAACAGGAAGCACAGAACAGGGGCAGTAATGCCAGGATCGAATAACCAAGCACCAATTCAACGACATTGGAAAACTATTTATGGCGATCTTACTGCTGCAGAACCACTTCGGGAATACAAATAATTGTATCCTTAACACAGATCGCACAGCATATTTAATGCTACGTTGAATGCATACCCTGCTTTGCTTAGTGCACTTCACTTGTACTACAGTGATTGATCCAGCATTCTCCCCAGACACCAGACAGATCCTCTTCTTCCTCTTGTTAGTGAGGTCTGAAGCACGCATGTGAAAGCAATTTGGGGCCCCGATGTCAGGGCACCAGTATTTTAAAGGTAAAGTTAAGCTCGTTCATGAGACGTGCATGCTCTGTTTGACTCTGATATCACTGGCAGTATAGTATTCAATGAAGAATGTACTTGTATCTAGTGTAAGTCACGTATGCGCAGAACAATATTTGATGTGAACGCGCTTTTAGCCGGGTGGGACCGCTCTCTGCGTGGAAACAGTGAAACACGGAAGTAGCTGCTGGGAGGAGTCGGGTAGGAAACGGCAATCACATTTAAAGTGATATATTATATATAAATATTACAGAAATAGTGAAAAAAGTTAGTGACTGCTTTATAATAGTTATGAATAAGGTTTGAGGGTAATCGCAACCCCAAAAAATGACCTTTACTTTAAATACATGTCAGGTAGCTGGCGGTGTGTCATGTAAACAGAGTTATTGTCAGTGCAATGCAAGGCACCATCTGATCAGGCAAAACCGTTTAAACTGATGGCTTTACATTGAAGCATTGCTTATACAAGTAAAAAGGATTTTGGTTTTGGCTGGAATGTTTCTTACATTAAACTAGAACCTTATGATTATATTTTTGACAAAGTTATACAATTACACTAAGGAATAGAAAAAACAGCCTAAACAATAATATTTTATCTTAAAACACTTTTGACTTAAAAATAATATTAAAAGGTTAAACCTTAAAACTTGTGGTATTGGAATAACCTCTCTAGCACATAGGACTCGCCTGCTAACTCCACTCGAATCTGGCTCTTTGCTCGCGTCAGGTAGCACACGTATTATAAGTTGAAAGTAAAGTTTTTCCACTTGCATGCAAAGAGACATAATTAGAATATCGCGGCTGTGTGATTAGGGTTAGCGCGCAAGTATGGGTGTTAGGCTTTTTCCACTGTTCTCACTCCATTGAAGTCTAGGGGGAGTAGCATAACACAGCTGCAATATTCTAATTATGTCTCTTTGCGTGCAAGTGGAACAACTTTACTTTCAACTTATAATACGTGTGCTACCTGACGCGAGCAAAGAGACAAATTCGAGTAGGTTCCCTACTCTGATAACCCCTAAACCACCACATAGCCCACCGCAAACTACCCCACTGTACTATTAACCCCTAAACCGCCGCACCCCCACATTGTATAGTACCCGCTGCATTATTAACCCCAAAACCACCCCCACATTGCAAAGTACCCCTCTACACTGTTAACCCCTAAACTGCCACAATCCTCATTGCAAAATAACCACTAACCTCTAAACCCCCTAACTAGCTAACCCACCTAACCTAACACCCTCTAAGTTACCCAAAAAAACAACACCTAACCTTACCTGAAAAAAACCCCAACATGACAAGAAGAAAAAAAATAACACCACAGAAAATAAAAAACTACCATTACAGAAAATAAAAAACTACTATTACAGAAAAACAGCAGTTATGCCTATTCTAAAAATAAAAATAAAAATGGAAGACACGGAACTGCTGTGGGCAGTAAATTGGCCAGGCCACCCAACCTGTGACAATCCCACATGATGCATACAGATATATGCAAACTATTGGCAATGACACTGGGGAAGTGGTTCTAGCGAGGGTGCTGTACACTGTCATTCATTACTGTTCCCAGCCACCCGCATCCTGCAGGATTGTCACAAGTTGAGATATGGGCATCTACTTATCAAGCCGTCAACTTACTTGCATTCAATGGCACCAATACGCTCGCCTAAGATCACCTAACTTCACTGCCGCGGACCTGAATACATTCTCCAAAGTTACCAAAAAAGCTGTCAAAAAGCCAAGCACCAAGTACGTGGGCGATGAGCAGTGGACTGTTGTTAACTGACAGTCATCGATCTCACTGCTCACTTTCCCAGCTTTATTGGTATACTGTCACCAAACACCCCACACTATACTAAACTGTTTTACTTCTATCCCACCATTCCCGGACCCCGCCGCAACTAAATAAAGTTATTAACCCCTAAACCGCCGCTCCTGGAGCCCACCGCCACTCTAATAAACGTATTAACTCCTATCCTGCTGCTCCTGGAGCCCACCGCCACTCTAATAAACGTATTAACCCCTATCCTGCTGCTCCCGGAGCCAACCGCCACCTACATTATGTTATTAACCCCTAATCTGCCGCCCCCTACACCACCGCCACCGACATTATACTTATTAATCCCTAATCTGCCATCCCCAATGTCGCTACCACTATATTAAATTTATTAACCCCTAAACCTAACACCCCCTAACTTAAATATAATTAAAATAAATCTAAATAAAACCTAACATTAATAACTAAATAATTCCTATTTAAAACTAAATGCCTATAAAATAAACCCTAAGCTAGCTACAATATAACTAATAGTTACATTGTAGCTATCTTAGGGTTTATTTTTATTTCACAGGAAAGTTTGTATTTATTTTAAATAGGTAGAATAGTTACTAAATAGTTATTAACTATTTAATAACTACCTAGCTAAAATAAATACAAAAGTACCTGTAAAATAAAACCTAACCTAAATTACAATAACACCTAACACTACACTATAATGAACTAACTTACCTAAATTAAATACAATTAAATAAATTATATACAATTATCTAAAGTACAAAAAAAAATAATTACAGAAAATAAACAAATTACAAGATATTTAAACTAATTACACCTAATCTAATAGCCCTATCAAAATAAAAAAGCCCCCCCAAAAAATAATAAAAACCCATAGCCTAAACTAAACTACCAATAGCCCTTAAAAGGGCCTTTTGCGTGGCATTGCCCCAAATAAATCAGCTCTTTTACCTGTAAAAAAAAATACAAGCAACCCCCCAACAGTAAAACCCACCACCGACACAACCAACCCCCCAAATAAAATACTAACTAAAAAAAACCTAAGCTCCTCAAACAAAGTCCTCAATGAAGCCGGAAGAAGTCTTCATTCAGACGGCATCTTCTATCTTCATCCATCCGACGCAGAGTGGCTCCATCTTCAAAATATCCGACGCGGAGCATCCTCTTCCTTCCGACGACTACCGACGAATGAAGGTTCCTTTAATTCCGATTGGCTGATAGAATTCTATCAGCCAATCGGAATCTAAGGGACACCATCTTGGATGACGTCATTTAAAGGAACCTTCATTCGTCAGTAGTCGTTGGAAGGAAGAGGATGCTCCGTGTCGGATGTCTTGAAGATGGAGCCGCTCTGCGCCGGATGGATGAAGATAGAAGATGCCGTCTGGGTGAAGTCTTCTGCGGGCTTGGATGAAGACCTCGGCCGCTTCATTGAGGACTACTCCCAGCTTTGTGGAGGATGGATGTCGGATCTTCAAAACTGTAAGTAAATCTTCTGGGGTTAGTGTTAAGATTTTTTTAAGGGTTTATTGGGTGGGTTTTAGTTTTATATTAGGACTTGAGCTGCAATAGAGCTAAATGCCCTTTTAAGGGCAATGTCCATACAAATGCCCTTTTCAGGGCATTGGGGAGCTTAGGTTTTTTTAGTTAGGGTTTTATTTGGGGGGTTGGTTGTGTGGGTGGTGGGTTTTACTGTTGGGGGGTTGTTTGTATTTTTTTTTACAGGTAAAAGAGCTGATTACTTTGGGGCAATGCCCCGCAAAAGGCCCTTTTAAGGGCCATTTGTAGTTTATTGTAGGCTAGGGGGGGTTTATTTTGGGGGGGGGGCTTTTTTATTTTCATAGGGCCCTTAGATTAGGTGTAATTAGTTTAAAGCTTTGATAATTTCTTTTTTCTTTTTTGTAACTTAGTGTTTATTGTTTTGTGCAACTTAGTTAGTTTTTTTTGTAACTTTGTAATTTTTAAGTGTAGAATTAAATTATTTGAGTAGGGTTAGTTGTTTAAATATATAATATAGTTAATTTAATTTATAGTTTAATGTAATTTTATTATAATAGTTATAATAGGTTAATTATTAGTTTAATATAGTTTAATGTAATTTTATTATAATAGTTATAATAGGTTAATTATTAGTTTAATATAGTTTAATGTAATTTTATTATAATAGAATAGGTTAATTATTAGTTTAATATAGTTTAATGTAATTTTATTATAATAGAATAGGTTAATTATTAGTTTAATATAGTTTAATGTAATTTTATTATAATAGAATAGGTTAATTATTAGTTTTGTTTTGTTTTTTGTTTTTTTTTATATGTTTTTATTGAGGAAAAACAAGACAAAATATTTCAATACAACATAACCACAAGAATAGGACCCCAACCTGTGGGGACAGATTACAATAATAGACAAAATCTTATAACATCGGTCGTATGAGGTATAAACAGTAGTTTACAGTATAGTAGCTATTAGGAATAACAAACTGAGATACAAGAATAATGCTAGCAATGGAATGGTATCTATGTGGTTGGTGAACTTATAAACTAACCTCATATTTTAGAATTTTGACATGTAGGACCCCTTTCCGGTCCCCGCGACTATAATTACCAAGAAATCTGGAAGACTCTAGCTACCATTACATGTATTACTCTTCTGGGTTATGGAGTATAAAAAAGTCATAAGATCTCTTTCAAGACTATTAAATATCATTTGGATAGCTTAAACTGAATCATATCATATCTTTGCATGACATGTAGGTTATCCAACTATCAAAAATTAGGGAAAGGGGAAAAGTGTTTTTAAAACATGTCAAGCAATGTTGTATTCGTGTGAATATAGGGAAAAGGTCTCAGGGAATCTGCGTTCCACTGTTTATATGAATAAACGCAAAATTAGGGGGGGGGAGTAAAGTTAGATTCAGCAGAGCTACAGATACCTTAGGACAAATCTAACTGAGCGAAATAAGCGCCAAGAAACTACAGTTCTCTCCAATTTCCAGGCACGTAGGAGCACTTTAACTAAGTATAGCAAACCTACAAGAGTGTTACTACCATCTTTGTGGGATAGCTGGTGGGCTTAGTAGAGATATGGTGGCTTAATACATAAAAACTATAGACCTTTCCAACTAAAATAGAACTAACTGTAACCAATCCTTTGCTTTCCTCTAGTGGACAGTATGAGAATCCACAACTTGTCTCTCTGAAATATTATATGGACTCTATACTACAACTAAAGATATTTTTACAGTAAATCTCAAGTTCCCTATAAAGACAGACATGAATTGCAGTATACCACCTCTGTCTTACACATCTCAGGTATATGTTAGTACAAAGAAGCTTACTATTAAAAGTTCCCTCAGAATCTGAGATAGGGCTCAATACATACGCGGATTGACCTGCTTAATGTCACAGTGTATATATAATCCTAGAAATACAGTTGCTGCGGCTAAGCAGCTATTAATTAGTAGGCGACAGAACAGCTCCAATATATTGATATTAGCTAAAATTATGTATCTTAGGGTTAGATAACTGGCCCCAAACCTCATGAGTTACCAGAGGGGTACAGAAATCAGAGAAACCAAAAGGGAAACATAGGGCATATGCATATTATTGGCATTTAAGCACTCCAGAAGTTTACATATCAATCAAGTTATAGTCCAATAAACTGAAAAGGAAAAAAAGAAAATAATCTGCAAACCTAGATAAAAAATAAACATATGCAGGCAGAACAGTGATAACGCTTGCTTGAAGTAACTAGGGATCCGCTGCTACAGGGAGAACTACAGATAAAGTATGTGCACAATTATCTTGGAACAAATGTCATTTGCTGCTCAAATGTCTCTCTATGATTGGGAAAGCTACAGCACACATCCCATTAATATGACCCTGTTCAATAGTCAACCGATGCCAGCCTTTAACAGGTAACATCCAAGGGCTTCTAAAATACTTGCTTTCAGCCGGTCTCTCGGCCATTCACGGCCTCGGTGCTCCTGCTGTCCAGGCATCCCTAGCTGGCTCAACTGTGTACCCCAGGTACTGATCGTGTAATAGGCCATTATTAGCAAGCTCAAGTTTTCCACCCTCTCGGTGAGCTTGGAGTCTATAGCCACTAGTCCCTCCATGTGTGTACTCACGGCTGGGTCGCACTTCAAAATAGAGTTCTCTCTACGTGATACAAATCTAGTGCTGGTAGGTATGAGTCTGCCCCCATACGCCTGTTATAGCAACATGGCCACACTCCAAAATCCAGCTCTCTCTCAGTGTTGTGGACTTAGTAATGACAGGTAGGAGCTCTGTGTCTGCCAACAGTGTGCTCGGCCACGATCCCACTTCCTCTTGCTGCATAAGGCCCCATAGTTCACGGGTATCTCCCGCCTTGTGTATGAGACAGAGGCCTCGGTCTGGGGATAACCATATGTCTTCACTATGTAATGATATAGCCTGACTACGCTGGATGCTGGCTTCGGGAGCGTGATTCTCTTGTCTAGGCTCTACATCTCCAGCGCTAGGCAACTGTGCTATATATGGCTCCTGTAGCATGGCGCAGAAGCTAGTTTCAAAGTCCATCAAAACTTGTCCCAAAGCATCCAGTATGTACTCCATTATCGTATGGCAGTTTATGATATTCCACTCTAAAGTATAAAGTGCTGTAACCCTGGCTGGTTGCAGAAAAAAGAATTTGCTTCAGCACAAACGGCTGGCTAGTCTGACTTGTCAGAATAATATAGAGGGGTAGGAAAAGGTATAGGCCGCTCCACAAACCCTCTGTGACGTACCTTTCCTATTCAGGACTGCTTGCTCTCGGTGGTCTGATAGAGATAGATTAATCTGATCCTTGAGTTGTGTTGAGCTCAGCTCTTGCAAAAAGAGCCAGGTCTGCAGGTCTCAGTAACAATAAACAGCCGTTTATTACAACTACAAGGTGGAGCACTATCTAACAGCAGCCATCTAGGTTAATTATTAGTTTAATATAGTTTAATTTAAATCTAAAGGTAAGTTTAAAACTTATTATAAGATAGGGATGAGTTAATATTTAATGTACAGTTAGCGAGTTGTTAGGTTTAGGGATTAATAGGTTAATTTAGTTTATGGCGATGTGGGGGGCTGGTGGTTTAGGGGTTAATACATTTATTTAGTTGAGGTGGGCTCCGGGCGGCGGCGGGATAGGGGTTAATACTTTTATGTAGGTGGTAGCGGTGGCAGATTAGGTGTTAATAAGTATAATGTAGGTGGCGGCGGTGTAGGGGGCGGCAGATTAGGAGTGTTTAAACTCGGGGTACATGTTAGGGTGTTAGGTGTAAACGTAACTTTTATTCTCCCATAGGAATCAATGGGATATCGGGCAGCAGCGAACATAAAGACCCCTGCTCCATAACCTGTCTGAGGAAGCAGACAGACATCGCCGCATTTCAACCCAATCGAATACGATCAGGTTGATTGACAGCCCCCTGCTAGCGGCCAATTGGCCGCAAATTTGCAGGGGGCAGCGTTGCACCAGCAGTTCACAAGAGCTGCTGGCGCAATGCTGAATGTGGAGAGCGTATTGCGATGTCTGTCGGACCTGATACGCTGATCGGATCATGTCAGACACATAATAAATAGGCCCCTTCACGTGAATGGCTTAACGCAAAGAAGAGCTTAATGTACCAAAATTTGCCTAAACATCAATCAATTGCCTTGAAACTTGGCACAAACTCAGTTTGTCACTTTGATAACCTATCCAAGAAGTTTCATGGTATTTGTTTTCCCACGAGGCAAATAAGTGACATTAAGTTTGTTTTTGGGGAGCTTAATGTGGCTTAACGTACAAAATTGAACGTAGATGTTAACCAATTTCTCCCAAACTGCTCACAATACATTAATCTATCTATTCAAACATATTCTGAAAAATTTAGGACATTTGATAAAACATATTACGTTAAACCATTTTTTTTACAATCCTAAAACATTTAGGGGCCAATTTATCAAAGCTTCAACTGATAATACGATGGAATCCGCTAGAATCTCACGTCATATCTGATGCAAATGGAATCCGCCGTAATTATCAAAGTGTCAAGATCGTCAAATGTTGAAATGTGTGACATAATATACCCTCCCGCGATCTCAATCTGACGCAGATCGATGCTTGCGTCATCCCAGATGTTTCGAATACACATTCAACTCTATAAGACCCTTTTTCCAATTTACCAAACATTTAACAGGTACACTTGTGTCTATTCCAGCGCAGCATACCTATCGTTCAAACCGCCACCCTTGAGGCCATAGAAATCAATGGGAATCTGAAAACACAGGAAGGTTATGTTTGATGCTGCAAGACGATAAAGCATATTAGATAATAAAAGTAAATTATAAACTTTATTAAAATTCTATACTCTTTCTAAATCAAACAATATTATTTCTACACATTTGGTGCACTAGTAGATATAGGGATAAAAATGAAATACATTACTACTTATGGATTATGTTACATCTTTGTCTATTATTACAAAGCAAGAGGACAATATTATTGCTCCAAACTTGGTGCACTAGTAGATATAGAGATAAAACTTAAATAAATGCATAACATAATATAGCTAACTTCCTTTTTTATTTTTTTTATTTTTTGGATAAATCTATATGCACCATGTTTAAGGCATGTAATACAAGTCCCACTCACCACTTCGCACCAAATTTGATGCAAACAATTTTTGCACCAAATATGACGCAATACTCCTAGACAACCCACACACTAGTGAATTTTTCCACCACATTTGATAGGGGATATGCATAATCACATGATTTATGACATCAGCTAATCAAATTTAAATATACATTATAAACTATCACTAACGAATAAAATTGCTCGATATTTGTCTCATTGATCACCCATCAGAACTTGTAAGTGCCATTTGTTACATTGTGTATTATACTTTGAAAGTATGTATATGTGTAATTAGTATTAAAGATAAACATTCATGCTGACGTTAGGACACACAATGTAATATTTTAGACAATGATTTTAAAATTTGAATGATGTTTGATTCAATATAATCTTAAACTGATAGCTCAAAGGGATAGCCCACCTAACATTAAACTGTCAGGATTCAGATACAGCAGAAATTAAAATCACCTCTTTACTGTCATGCTATTTTTAGTGGATTTTTCCTTCTCTTGAATTTCATTTTCATTAAGAAATGTCATCTTATATGCCTGACAATTTTATAACACCTGTGTAGGGGGGGTTTTAAAACTAGATTGCAATCCGGAGGGGTTACACAGGTACAGAGAGAAAACTGCCCCAGCTCTTAAAATATCCATTGATTGTAAATAAATACACATGATACCCTGATGACATGTTATATTCACAATTATTCCTGCTCAGAATAATAATACATTTACATTATATACATATATTGGTATAAATAAACAAAGAGACACGAAAGACAACATTGTTTAGAACAAAAAAAGGAATTTAGGGACATGTAAATATGTTTGCAAAAGATTTCTGACATAACACACACACACACACACACACACACACATATATATATATATATATATATATATATATATATATATATATATGCAAATTATGACACTTAGGGAAGTCTCCCTATGTGTGATGCGGGAATCCAGACATGGGCCCATTGCTCAGTGTGCCTAGAGGGATATGGCTGCACCTCACTGACGAGGCCCACAATAGGCCGAAACGTATATCTGGGGTTTTGCTGTATCTCTCGTTCAGAGAGGGATTGCCTGGTATTTCAGGGCTGGGCTGTACTGTGAAGTCAGGATCAGACTGATATGCTTCAAGAAAGTTCTTCTCTGTGAAAGGCACATGTTGAGCAAAAAGAGGCTGCTTCTAGGGTGGTAACTAGCCATAGAACAAGCTATTATGCCATTGTTCGTTCTCAGGTTGAGCGCTTCTCTCTTTTTATTTATATACAAATACACATTAATTTATGTGAAAGTATCATATAAAAAATAAATATAAAAATAACTTTCTAT
Source organism: Bombina bombina (assembly GCF_027579735.1). Taxonomy (NCBI): domain Eukaryota; kingdom Metazoa; phylum Chordata; class Amphibia; order Anura; family Bombinatoridae; genus Bombina; species Bombina bombina. Next base: position 73,441 of record NW_026510729.1, read on the forward strand.
GAGATATTGTTTGTTGAGGTATAAATCAAGCTATTTCTTGGACAATTAGCTTTATAGAAATGTGCTTTTTCATGGACAGTAATGAAATGGTATAAATAAAGTTGGGAAAAACCTGAATAACTGCAACATCGATGACTGTTAGTTAACAACAGTCCGATGCTCATCACACTATACTTGACGCACGTGGTTTTGACGTGTGTTTTTTTTATAAATAAGAGCACTTTATGTGGATCCACGGCAGCGATGTCTGGCGAGCATATTGACGCCTGCGAACGCACCGAGATTGACGCTTTGATAAATAAGCCCCCATATGTTTTACGATTGTTAAAAAAACAACTGTTAAATGTAAATAACTCTTGTAATGTTTTATCAAATGTCCTGAAAATTTTAGAATATGTTTGAATATATAGGATTAATGTATTGTGGGAGGTCTGGGGGAAATTGGTTAACATCTAAGTTAAATTTTGTACGTTAAGCCACATTAAGCTCCCCAAAAAGCCTTGTGGGAAACAAAAATCCATGAAACTTCTAGGATAGGTTTGGAAAGTGAAAAACTGAGTTTGTGCCAAGTTTCAAGGCAATTGATTGATGTTTAGGCGAATTTTGGTACATTAAGCTCTTTTTACATTAAGCCATTCATATGAAATGTTTTAGGATTGTAAAAAAATAGTTAGATGTGAATAACTTTTGGTATGCTTTATCAAATTTCCTGAAATTTTTAGAATATGTTTGAATAGATAGATTAATGTATTGTGGGAGGTTTGTGGAAAATTGGTTAACATCTAAGTTCAATTTTGTACTTAAAGCCACATTAAGCTCCGCAAAAAACAAGCTTAATGTCACTCATTTGCCTTGTGGGAAACCAAATACCATGAAACTTCTAGGATAGGTTTGGAAAGTGACAAACTGAGTTTGTGCCAAGTTTCAAGGTAATTGATTGAAGTTTTGCTGAATTTTGGTACATTAAGCTCTTTTTACATTAAGCTGCTCACATTAAATGTTTTAGGATTGTAAAAAAATAGTTAAATGTAAATAACTTTTGGTATGTTTTATCAAATGTCCTGAAATTTTCAGAATATGTTTGAATAGATAGATTAATGTATTGTGAGAAGTTTGGGGGAAATTGGTTAAAATCTAAGTTCAATTTTGTACGTTAAGCTCCCCAAAAAACAAGCTTAATGTCACTCATTTGCCTTGTGGGAAACCAAAATCCATGAAACTTCTAGGATAGGCTTGGAGAGTGGAAATCTTGGGTTGTGCAAAATTATGCAGCAATTGATTAACATTTGGCCACTTTTTTACTCATTAAGCTACATTAAGCCATTTTCACATTAAATGTTTTAGGATGTCCCACTAGATAGCCTCAGGAGCAGCAACTCAATACTGGGAGCTAGCTGAACAAATCTGGTGAGCCAATGACAAGAGGCATGTTTGTGCAGCCACCAATCACCAACTAGCTCCCAGTAGTGCACTGCTACTGCTGAGGATATGTACATATGCTTTTCAACATAAGATAGCAAGAGTTCAAAATAAATTTGATAACAGTAAATTAAAAAGTTGTTTAAAATCCCATCCTCTGTCTGAATCATAAAAGTTTAATTTTGTCCTTTTAACTTTTGCTTAAAGGGATACTAAACCCAATTTTTTTCTTTATTGATTCAGATGGAGCAGCAATTTTAAGAAACCTTCTAATTTACTCCTATTATTAATTTTTATTTGTTCTCTATTTATCTTTATTTAAAAAGCAGGAATGTAAAGATTAGGAGCCGGCCCATTTAGTACAGAACCTGGGTTATGCTTGCTTACTGGTTTGCTAAATGTAGCCACCAATAAGCAAGTGCTATCCAGTGTGCTGAACCTAAAATGAATTGGTTTCTTAGCTTTAGCGCTGCGGAATCTGTTGGTTCTCTACAAATAACCGATAATAATAATAATAATAGGAGTAAATTAGAAAGTTGCTTAAAATTACTGCCCTAATACTGATACTCCTTAATTCTCCTATCTCTGTTCAGGAAGTTACAGATATGATTTCCAAGCTCCCTAGTAACAAAGCAGCTGGCCCAGACGGGTTACCAAACGAATTTTATAAGATATTAGCTGCTGAAATCACCCCTCATTTAACGAATCTATATAATGACATATATATCACTGGCAATTCTGTCACATCTTCTTTTTCCTCTTCCTATACTAGCCTTATACTTAAGGGAGGGAAAGACCCGTCGAAAATGGATTCTTATAGGCCTATAGCATTACTTAACTCAGACTACAAGATTTTAACTTCTATCTTAGCCTCTAGACTACAGCTCATTCTTCCCAAAATAATTCACCCGGACCAAGCCGATTTCCTACATAAACGAAATTCGTCAGCTAAAATTCGGGAGGTTCTAGTTGTTTTGGAATACTTTGAAAAAATATTACAGTCTAATAAGGTGAATGACAATTTATCTGACATGGCTATTCTCTCTATTGACGCAGAAAAAGCGTTTGACTCTGTCACCTTCAAAAAGCTTAAGTTTGGAATCAATGGTAAATTCCCAGAATTTATAGAGAACTTATATAATCATTCTGTTACAAGTTTATTAGTCAACGGATCTGTTTCCCCCCCAATTGTATTAAAAAGAGGAACACGTCAAGGATGTCCCCTCTCTCCACTCCTCTTCGACATTGCTATTGAACCATTGGCAATTACATTAAGACAAAATTTGGAAGGTATAAAGATTATGAAACATGAGATTAAAATTGGCCTATATGCGGATGATGTTTTGTTGTATATATCTAATACTAAAACCAACATCCCTAGGCTTTTGAAGATAATTGACCATTTTGGTACCTTTTCGGGTTATAAGATAAATGCATCTAAATCAGAAATATTATGAATTCACAAGAAAAAACGATTCCTGTGTCACTAATCTATTTAAATTAGTAACAGAGTCCTTTAAATACCTAGGGATAATTATTCCAGTAAAATCTGGTGATCTTTATAAATATAATATACCTCCAATTATAAGTCAAATCAGGGAAAAACTTAGGCAATGGCAAAGTCTCCCATTATCAATCTTGGGTCGAATTGCAATATGGAAAATGATTCTTCTCCCAAAATTGTTATACATACTCCAGAATGTACCGCTATTTCTTTTTGAAAAAGATATCCGGCTTTTAAACAGTCTAATTGGTCAATTCCTTTGGCAGGGGAAAAAAGCACGGATCTCTCGCACTAAACTCTCTCTTCCACGCGAGTTTGGAGGCTTGGCACTGCCTGATATTCGAGCCTATAATCTTAGTTTTCTGGCCCGGATAGCATCAGGGGTGGATTCTCTCCAAAGATTACGTTTTAAATAATCTTCTCGAAACAAATATGTGTGATCCTGATCTTCCTTGTGCTCTTTTACATCTCCCATTCAAAGAGATGCCACCAGAGATCAAGAGATTCAAAACGATAGCCAATCCTATCAAAGCTTGGTGGAAGATATCAAATCTTCTCTCAGTTAATCCCAGAATTTCAAACTATTTACCTTTAATAGGCAACCCAGGATTTCAACCTGGGCTACAATCTGAGGTTTTTTCTCAGATGGCATAGGAATGGCTTAAATAAGATATCTTTATTGATAGATGCTGACAGCAAATTGATCAAAAACATTTGAAGAACTCAAAATGGAATTTAACTTACCCAACAAAGACTTCTTTGCTTACCTTCAGATAAGGCATTATATATCTGGAATTATCAGAGAAGTAGGATGGTCCTGGACACTGGGTAAATTAGAAAGTTGACTCACACTTATTAGAGTGAATAGGATGTCCATTTCTTTTTGTTATCTCTTACTTGCCACCGACAGGGGAACTTCGATTCTAGCTAATCTTGCCTTAACATGGTCCTCAATCTTGGGTCGGACTATAGTGGAACCCAAAACTTTACAATATTCCATAACTAGAGTGGCAAAGACAACACTATCTGCCACTTGGCGGGAGGCACACATTAAACTGCTGCATGGAGCATATTTCACCCCGGAGAAGGGCCACAGGTTGCACAACTCGGACTTCGACAGATGCCCTAAATGTTCACTTCCTGCAGCTGACCTTAAACATATGTTTTGGCTTTGTCCAAAAATTAGAAAAGTATGGGGTAAGCTTGAATACTGGTTAAATAATGTTCTGAAAATTTCCCCAGTGACCCTGTCCCTCTCCCATATTATTTTTTGTTTCAATAATTCAAATAAGCGCTACCCAAATGATAACATTGTATCCATGTCTATTTTAGCAACCAGATATCTCATATGTAAAAAATGGAAAATGCGTTCTATACCAAGTGTCTCTGAAATTCAGAACTGTTTGAAAAAGCAGTGTGTACTGGAACAAAAGGACACAGATATAGACAACGCAGAAGATATAAAGATTTTTTTCAGTAAATGGGCTGTATACATTAAAACACTCCCTGAAAATGAAATTGACTATATGATTTTTCCATTTCAGAATTCAGAGTTAGTGCTTCTAGGTGTTTGGTAGAAGGGACGCTGGGGGAGAATGGGAGAGAGGGTTACCTTTTTCCCTATTTCCCTTTTCCCCTTTTTTCCTTTTTTTTTTTTTTTGGGTAGTGGGGGGTCCATGGTCATAGGATCACTGAGTGAATGATGATTAATGGTTTATAAAATACCGCTGTGCAGAAACTGTATATAAGGTAATAAGCTTACATTAAGGCTGATAAGATGACTGAATATCAGTGTAAATTATGATAATTATGTTATTGATTACATTAATAATGAAAAGTGCTGGTGGATATATGTTGTAGACACAATTAACTGGAAACTTTATGTTTATTGTTATGTTTGCTTTTTGTTTATTGCACAGTGGAAAATAAATAAAAATGTAAAAAAAAAATTACTGCCCTATCTGAATCATGAAAAAAAAGAATATTTTAGCGTATGTAACAGTTGTATTATGATATACATGATATAAAGTGTTTAAAAGGGACAGTCTAGTCCAAAAAAAACTTTCATGATTCAGATAGGGCATGTAATTTTAAACAATTTTCCAATTTACTTTTATCACCAATTTTTCTTTGTTTTCTTAGTATTCTTAGTTGAAAGCTTAACCTAGGGGGTTCATATGCTAATTTCTTTTAGGCCTAGATTTAGAGTTCGGCGGTAGCCGTCAAAACCAGCGTTAGAGGCTCCTAACGCTGGTTTTGGGCGCCCGCTGGTATTTGGAGTCAGTGATTAAAGGGTCTAACGCTCACTTTTCAGCCGCGACTTTTCCATACCGCAGATCCCCCTACGCCATTTGCGTAGCCTATCTTTTCAATGGGATCTTTCTAACGCCGGTATTTAGAGTCGTTTCTGCAGTGAGCGTTAGAGCTCTAACGACAAGATTCCAGCCGCCTGAAAATAGCAGGAGTTAAGAGCTTTCTGGCTAACGCCGGTTTATAAAGCTCTTAACTACTGTACCCTAAAGTACACTAACACCCATAAACTACCTATGTACCCCTAAACCGAGGTCCCCCCCACATCGCCGCCACTCGATTAAAATTTTTAACCCCTAATCTGCCGACCGCCACCTACGTTATACTTATGTACCCCTAATCTGCTGCCCCTAACCCCGCCGACCCCTGTATTATATTTATTAACCCCTAACCTGGCCCCCCACAACGTCGCCGCCAGCTACTTACAATAATTAACCCCTAATCTTCCGACCGCAAATCGCCGCCACCTACGTTATCCCTATGTACCCCTAATCTGCTGCCCCTAACATCGCCGACCCCTATATTATATTTATTAACCCCTAATCTGCCCCCCTCAACGTCGCCGACACCTGCCTACACTTATTAACCCCTAATCTGCCGAGCGGAACCTGAGCGCTACTATAATAAAGTTATTAACCCCTAATCCGCCTCACTAACCCTATCATAAATAGTATTAACCCCTAATCTGCCCTCCCTAACATCGCCGACACCTACCTTCAATTATTAACCCCTAAACTTCCGATCGGAGCTCACCGCTATTCTAATAAATGGATTAACCCCTAAAGCTAAGTCTAACCCTAACACTAACACCCCCCTAAATTAAATATAATTTTTATCTAACGAAATAAATTAACTCTTATTAAATAACTTATTCCTATTTAAAGCTAAATACTTACCTGTAAAATACATCCTAATATAGCTACAATATAAATTATAATTACATTGTAGCTATTTTAGGATTAATATTTATTTTACAGGCAACTTTGTAATTATTTTAACCAGGTACAATAGCTATTAAATAGTTAAGAACTATTTAATAGTTACCTAGTTAAAATAATAACAAATTTACCTGTAAAATAAATCCTAACCTAAGTTATAATTAAACCTAACACTACCCCTATCAATAAAATAATTAAATAAACTACCTACAATTACCTACAATTAACCTAACACTACACTATCAATAAATAAATTAAACACAATTGCTACAAATAAATACAATTAAATAAACTAGCTAAAGTACAAAAAATAAAAAAGAACTAAGTTACAGAAAATAAAAAAATATTTACAAACATAAGAAAAATATTACAACAATTTTAAACTAATTACACCTACTCTAAGCCCCCTAATAAAATAACAAAGCCCCCCAAAATAAAAAAATTCCCTACCCTATTCTAAATTAAAAAAGTTACAAGCTCTTTACCTTACCAGCCCTGAACAGGGCCCTTTGCGGGCATGCCCCAAGAATTTCAGCTCTTTTGCCTGTAAAAGAATAAATACAATACCCCCCCCCCCCCCAACATTACAACCCACCACCCACATACCCCTAATCTAACCCAAACCCCCCTTAAAGAAACCTAACACTAAGCCCCTGAAGATCTTCCTACCTTGTCTTCACCATCCAGGTATCACCGATCCGTCCTGGCTCCAAGATCTTCATCCAACCCAAGCGGGGGGTTGGCGATCCATAATCCGGTGCTCCAAAGTCTTCCTCCTATCCGGCAAGAAGAGGACATCCGGACCGGCAAACATCTTCTCCAAGCGGCATCTTCGATCTTCTTCCATCCGGTGTGGAGCGGGTCCATCTTGAAGCAGGCGACGCGGATCCATCCTCTTCTTCCGATGTCTCCCGACGAATGACGGTTCCTTTAAGGGACGTCATCCAAGATGGCGTCCCTCGAATTCCGATTGGCTGATAGGATTCTATCAGCCAATCGGAATTAAGGTAGGAATTTTCTGATTGGCTGATGGAATCAGCCAATCAGAATCAAGTTCAATCCGATTGGCTGATCAATCAGCCAATCAGATTGAGCTCGCATTCTATTGGCTGTTCCGATCAGCCAATAGAATGCGAGCTCAATCTGATTGGCTGATGGGATCGGCCAATCGGATTGAACTTGATTCTGATTGGCTGATTCCATCAGCCAATCAGAAAATTCCTACCTTAATTCCGATTGGCTGATAGAATCCTATCAGCCAATCGGAATTCGAGGGACGCCATCTTGGATGACGTCCCTTAAAGGAACCGTCATTCGTCGGGAGACATCGGAAGAAGAGGATGGATCCGCGTCGCCTGCTTCAAGATGGACCCGCTCTACACCGGATGGAAGAAGATCGAAGATGCCGCTTGGAGAAGATGTTTGCCGGTCCGGATGTCCTCTTCTTGCCGGATAGGAGGAAGACTTTGGAGCACCGGATTATGGATCGCCAACCCCCGCTTGGGTTGGATGAAGATCTTGGAGCCAGGACGGATCGGTGATACCTGGATGGTGAAGACAAGGTAGGAAGATCTTCAGGGGCTTAGTGTTAGGTTTCTTTAAGGGGGGTTTGGGTTAGATTAGGGGTATGTGGGTGGTGGGTTGTAATGTTGGGGGGGGGGGGTATTGTATTTATTCTTTTACAGGCAAAAGAGCTGAAATTCTTGGGGCATGCCCCGCAAAGGGCCCCGGGTCAGGGCTGGTAAGGTAAAAGAGCTTGTAACTTTTTTAATTTAGAATAGGGTAGGGAATTTTTTATTTTGGGGGGCTTTGTTATTTTATTAGGGGGCTTAGAGTAGGTGTAATTAGTTTAAAATTGTTGTAATATTTTTCTTATGTTGGTAAATATTTTTTTATTTTCTGTAACTTAGTTCTTTTTTATTTTTGTACTTTAGCTAGTTTATTTAATTGTATTTATTTGTAGCAATTGTGTTTAATTTATTTATTGATAGTGTAGTGTTAGGTTAATTGTAGGTAATTGTAGGTAGTTTATTTAATTATTTTATTGATAGGGTAGTGTTAGGTTTAATTATAACTTAGGTTAGGATTTATTTTACAGGTAAATTTGTTATTATTTTAACTAGGTAACTATTAAATAGTTCTTAACTATTTAATAGCTATTGTACCTGGTTAAAATAATTACAAAGTTGCCTGTAAAATAAATATTAATCCTAAAATAGCTATAATATAATTATAATTTATATTGTAGCTATATTAGGATTTATTTTACAGGTAAGTATTTAGCTTTAAATAGGAATAAGTTATTTAATAAGAGTTAATTTATTTCGTTAGATAAAAATTATATTTAACTTAGGGGGGTGTTAGTGTTAGGGTTAGACTTAGCTTTAGGGGTTAATCCATTATTAGAATAGCGGTGAGCTCCGATCGGAAGTTTAGGGGTTAATAATTGAAGGTAGGTGTCGGCGATGTTAGGGAGGGCAGATTAGGGGTTAATACTATTTATGATAGGGTTAGTGAGGCGGATTAGGGGTTAATAACTTTATTATAGTAGCGCTCAGGTCCGCTCGGCAGATTAGGGGTTAATAATTGTAGGCAGGTGTCGGGCGACGTTGTGGGGGGGCAGATTAGGGGTTAATAAATATAACATAGGGGTCGGCGATGTTAGGGCAGCAGATTAGGGGTACATAGGGATAACGTAGGTGGCAGCGTTTTACGGAGCGGCAGATTAGGGGTTAAAAGTGTAATGCAGGGTCAGCGATAGCGTGGGCGGCAGATTAGGGGTTAATAAGTGTAAGGCTAGGGGTGTTTAGACTCGGGGTACATGTTAGAGTGTTAGGTGCAGACGTAGGAAGTGTTTCCCCATAGGAAACAATGGGGCTGCGTTAGGAGCTGAACGCTGCTTTTTTGCAGGTGTTAGGTTTTTTTTCAGCTCAAACAAGCCCCATTGTTTCCTATGGGAGAATCGTGCACGAGCACGTTTTTGATGCCGGCCGCGTCCGTAGCAACTCTGGTATCGAGAGTTGCATTTGCGGTAAAAATGCTCTACGCTCCTTTTTTGGAGCCTAACGCAGCATTTGTTTGAACTCTCGATACCAGAGTTAAATTTATGGTGCGGGCCAGAAAAAAAACCTCGCGGGGGGGGGGGGGGGGGGTGAGGAGCGTTAACAGCCCTTTTAACCGCCGAACTCTAAATCTAGGCCTCTGACCTTGAAGGCCGCCTCTTAAGAATGAATTTAAACAGGTTTTTCACCACTAGAGGGTGTTAGTTCATGTTTTTAATATAGATAAACACTGTGCTTGTGCACGTGAAGTTACCTGGGAGCCATCACTGATTGGCTAAACTGCAAGTCTGTCAAAAGAACTGAAATAAAGGGGCAATCTGCAGAGGCTTAGATACAAGATAATCACAGAGGTAAAAAAAAATATAAATATAACTGTGTTGGTTATGTAAAACTAGGGAATGGGTAAACAAGGGATTATCTATCTTTTAAAACAATAACAATTCTGGTGTTGACTGTCCCCTTTAATTGCGGGTGTCCTTTTAAATATTGGCTACTAAAAACTGGTTTTTGTTTGTTTTTTTAGCAGCATGACTGTAGTTTAATCCAGTTACTAAGCAAAACACAGACGTAGTGACGTAGTGATGTAGTGACGTAGTGATGTAGTGATGTAGTGACGTAGTGATGTAGTGATGTAGTGACGTAGTGACGTAGTGATGTAGTGGACGTAGTAACGTAGTGATGTAGTGATGTAGTGACGTAGTGATTTAGTGACGTAGTGACATAGTGATATAGTAACGTAGTGAAGTAGTGATGTAGTGACGTAGTAACGTAGTGATGTAGTGATGTTGTGATGTAGTGACGTAGCGATGTAGTGACGTAGTGATGTAGTGACGTAGTGATGTCGTCTTGACTAATTGTGTCTCATTTTGACACAGGTCTGGGTATCGGAAAATATTGGCGGTATCTTTGTGGTATTAATCTGCGGTTTAATAGTGGCGATTTTTATGGCCATGCTGGAATTCCTATGGACTGTACGGAATTCTGAAGAACCCAAGGTAAGATTTTTTTTTTTTTTTTTCCCATAGGAAAAGTTTCCATAATGCAAAATTTATAAATTTGTGTAGACTTAAAGAGATATCCTAGTTTAAAAGTAAAAATGCTCTATTTCATTAGAACATTTCATAATTTTTAAAATATCCTTTGCTATATGTTTAGCTTTCTCAAAGGACTAAACGTACTCAGTTGCAAACCTATTCTGCTGCCAATGATGACGCAGCAAGTGACTGGAGCATACATGTGTATGCCTACTCATAATTAGCTAATTAGTTGTAGCTTCATCTGGAGAGGACAGGAGCATAACTTGTACTATACATTTCACTCCTTTGCAATAATATGGCACAAAGTAAAAGAATGGAGGAATTTGTTTAAAAAAGAAAATGATTTAACAAAATAAAATATTTTTACACAAGAATATCCCTTTAAAATCCATATAAAATGTGAATCCTAGAATCACAGATCTTTAAATGACCTCAGGGGTTAAAATACTTCTACTGCGTTGGAGAGCTGCACTAATGCTGACACTTAAGCACAGGGTCGCACTAATAGGAGGTTTTGTGCGGCGGATCCCAAGCGCTGCATTAGAGGAGAAGGTCATTTAGCTTTCTTATTTCTGTAACAAATGAACATTTACAATTGTTTAATGAAAAACTAATGTTTTTTGGCCTAGGCAAACAAGGCACTTGCCTAGGGCAGCAGATTGGAAAGGGGCAGCACATTTTTTGCCAAAAGAGCTTACGTTCTAGGGGTGTATAATAAGAGACTGCCAATGGAGCTTACAGTTTAGAGGAAGCTGTGAACATCTCTTTTATTCAGCAACCTAACCTTTAGCTCTGTTGGTTTTCAAACATTAGTATTGTGTTTGGGGGAAGTGTTGTTTAAAGAAATCTGTGTTTCTTTTTTGTGTCTATAGCAACAATAGATAGATGCGTGTGTCTGTGTATATATGTGTGTGTGCATGTGTGCATTTGTATGTGTATAACTCTGTGTCTGTGAGTGTCTGTGTGTATGTGTATATATGTGTGTGTGCATATGTGCATTTGTATGTGTATAACTCTGTGTCTGTGAGTGTATGTGTGTGTATGTGTATATATGTGAGTGTGCAAGTGTGCATTTGTATGTATATAACTCTGTGTCTGTGAGTGTCTGTGTGTATGTGTATATATGTGTGTGTGCATGTGTGCATTTGTATGTGTATAACTCTGTGTCTGTGAGTGTATGTGTGTGTATGTGTATATATGTGTGTGTGCATGTGTGCATTTGTATGTGTATAACTCTGTGTCTGTGAGTGTCTGTGTGTATGTGTATATATGTGTGTGTGTGCATGTGTGCATTTGTATGTGTATAACTCTGTGTCTGTGAGTGTCTGTGTGTATGTGTATATATGTGTGTGTGTGCATGTGTGCATTTGTAAGTGTATAACTCTGTGTCTGTGAGTGTATGTGTGTGTATGTGTATATATGTGTGTGTGCATGTGTGCATTTGTATGTGTATAACTCTGTGTCTGTGTGTGTGGTATATATGTGTGTGTGCATGTGTGCATTTGTATGTGTATAACTCTGTGTCTGTGAGTGTCTGTGTGAATGTGTATAGTATGGTTGTGTGTGCATTTGTATGTGTATAACTCTGTGTCTGTGAGTGTCTGTGTGTATGTGTATATATGTGTGTGTGTGTGCATGTGTGCATTTGTATGTGTATAACTCTGTTTCTGTGAGTGTCTGTGTGTATGTGTATATATGTGTGTGTGCATGTGTGCATTTGTATGTGTATAACTCTGTCTCTGTGAGTGTCTGTGTGTATGTGTATATATGTGTGTGTGCATGTGTGCATTTGTATGTGTATAACTCTGTCTCTGTGAGTGTCTGTGTGTATGTGTATATATGTGTGTGTGCATGTGTGCATTTGTATGTGTATAACTCTGTGTCTGTGAGTGTATGTGTGTGTATGTGTATATATGTGTGTGTGCATGTGTGCATTTGTATGTGTATAACTCTGTGTCTGTGAGTGTATGTGTGTGTATGTGTATATATGTGTGTGTGCATGTGTGCATTTGTATGTGTATAACTCTGTGTCTGTGTGTGTGTATATATGTGTGTGTGCATGTGTGCATTTGTATGTGTATAACTCTGTGTCTGTGAGTGTCTGTGTGTATGTGTATATATGTGTGTGCATGTGTGCATTGTATGTGTATAACTCTGTATTTGTGTGTGTCTGTGTGTGTATGTGTATATATGTGTGTGTGCATGTGTGCATTTGTATGTGTATAACTCTGTGTTTGTATGTGTGTGTATGTGTATATATGTGTGTGTGTGCATGTGTGCATTTTGTATGTGTATAACTCTGTGTCTGTGAGTGTATGTGTATATATGTGTGTGTGCATTTGTATGTGTTTAACTCTGTGTCTGTGAGTGTCTGTGTGTGTGTGCATGCATGTGTGCATTTGTAAGTGTATAACTCTGTGTCTGTGAGTGTATGTGTGTGTATATGTGTATATGTGTGTGTGCATGTGTGCATTTGTATGTGTATAACTCTGTGTCTGTGAGTGTCTGTGTGTGTGTGTATGTGTATATACAGTATGTGTGTGTGCATGTGTGCATTTGTATGTGTATTACTCTGTGTTTGTGTGTGTGTCAGTGTGTGTATGTGTATATATGTGTGTGTATAACAAACTCTGTGTCTGTGAGTGTCTGTGTGTGTGTATATGTACATACAGTATCTGCCGACCGGAGCTCACCGCTAGTATAATAAATGTATTAACCCCTAATCCGCCTCACTCCCGTCTCAATAACCCTATAATAAATAGTATTAACCCCTAATTTGCCCTCCCTAACATCGCCGACAGCTAACTTCAAGTATAAACCCCTAATCTGCTGACTGGAGCTCACCGCTACTCTAATAAATGGATTAACCCCTAAAGCTAAGTCTAACCCTAACACTAACACCTCCCTAAGTTAAATATAATTTTTATCTAACAAAATAAATTGTCTTATTAAATAAATTATTCCTATTTAAATCTAAATACTTACCTGTAAAATAAATCCTAATATAGCTACAATATAAATTATAATTATATTATAGCTATTTTAGGATTAATAATTATTTTACAGGCAACTTTGTAATTATTTTAACCAGGTACAATAGCTATTAAATAGTTCTTAACTATTTAATAGCTACCTGGTTAAAATAATTACAAAGTTGCCTGTAAAATAAATCCTAACCTAAGTTACAATTAAACCTAACACTACACTATCAATAAATAAATTAAATACAATTCCTACAAATAAATACAATTAAATAAACTAACTAAAGTACAAAAAATAAAAAAGAACTAAGTTACAAAAAATAAAAAAATATTTACAAACATTAAGAAAAAAATTACAACAATTTTAAACTAATTACACCTACTCTAAGCCCCCTAATAAAATAACAAAGACCCCCAAAATAAAAAAAAATCCCTACCCTATTCTAAATTACAAAAGTTCAAAGCTCTTTTACCTTACCAGCCCTTAAAAGGGCCCTTTTGCGGGGGCATGCCCAAAAGAATTCAGCTCTTTTGCCTGTAAAAAAAAACATACAATACCCCCCCCCAACATTACAAACCCACCACCCACATACCCTAATCTAACCCAAACCCCCCTTAAATAAACCTAACACTAAGCCCCTGAAGATCTTTCTACCTTGTCTTCACCATGCCAGGTATCACCGATCGTTTCCAGGCTCCGAAATCTTCATCCAAGCCCAAGCGGGGGCAAGACATCCATCATCCGGCTGAAGTCTTCTATCAAGCGACGGCTGAAGAATTCCAGAAGAGGCTCCAAAGTCTTCATCCTATCCGGGAAGAAGAGTAGATCCGGACCGGCAACCATCTTCTTCCAAGCAGCATCTTCTATCTTCATCCGATGAGGACCCGGCTCCATCTTGAAGACCTCCACCGCGGATCCATCCACTTCTTCCGACGACTTCCCGACGAATGACGGTTCCTTTAAGGGATGTCATCCAAGATGGCGTCCCTCGAATTCCGATTTATCTGATAGGATTCTATCAGCCAATCGGAATTAAGGTAGGAAAATTCTGATTGGCTGATGGAATCAGCCAATCAGAATGAAGTTCAATCCGATTGGCTGATCCGATCAGCCAATCAGATTGAGCTCAGCATTCTATTGGCTGATCGGAACAGCCAATAGAATGCGAGCTCAATCGGATTGGCTGATTGAATCAGCCAATCGGATTGAACTTGATTCTGATTGGCTGATTCCATCAGCCAATCAGAATTTTCCTACCTTAATTCCGATTGGCTGATAGAATCCTATCAGCCAATCGGAATTTGAGGGACGCCATCTTGGATGACGTCCCTTAAAGGAACCGTCATTCGTCTGGAAGTCGTCGGAAGGAGTGGATGGATCCACGGTGGAGGTCTTCAAGATGGAGCCGGTCCTCATCGGATGAAGATAGAAGATGCCGCTTGGAAGAAGATGGTTGCCGGTCCGGATCTACTCTTCTTCCCGGATAGGATGAAGACTTTGGAGCCTCTTCTGGGACTTCTTCAGCCGTCGCTTGATAGAAGACTTCAGCCGGATGATGGATGTCTAGCCCCAGCTTGGATGAAGATTTCGGAGCCTGGAACGATCGGTGATACCTGGCATGGTGAAGACAAGGTAGGAAGATCTTCAGGGGCTTAGTGTTAGGTTTATTTAAGGGGGGGTTTGGGTTAGATTAGGGGTATGTGGGTGGTGGGTTGTAATGTTGGGGGGGTATTGTATGTTTTTTTTTACAGGCAAAAGAGCTGAATTCTTTGGGGCATGCCCCGCAAAATGGCCCTGTTCAGGGCTGGTAAGGTAAAAGATCTTTGAACTTTTTAAATTTAGAATAGGGTAGGGCATTTTTTTTATTTTGGGGGTCTTTGTTATTTTATTAGGGGCCTTAGAGTAGGTGTAATTAGTTTAAAATTGTTGTAATTTTTTTTCTAATATTTGTAAATATTTTTTTATTTTTTGTAACTTAGTTCTTTTTTATTTTTTGTACTTTAGTTAGTTTATTTAATTGTATTTATTTGTAGGAATTGTATTTAATTTATTTATTGATAGTGTAGTGTTAGGTTTAATCGTAGATAATTGTAGGTATTTTATTTAATTTATTTATTGATAGTGTAGTGTTAGGTTTAATTGTAACTTAGGTTAGGATTTATTTTACAGGTAATTTTGTAATTATTTTAACTAGGTAGCTATTAAATAGTTATGAACTATTTAATAGCTATTGTACCTGGTTAAAATAATTACAAAGTTGCCTGTAAAATAAATATTAATCCTAAAATAGCTAAAATATAATTAAAATTTATATTGTAGCAAGATTAAGATTTATTTTTACAGGTAAGTATTTAGATTTAAATAGGAATAATTTATTTAATAAGGACTTAATTTATTTTGTTAGATAAAAATTATATTTAACTTAAGGGGGGTGTTAGTGTTAGGGTTAGATTTAGCTTTAGGGGTTAATCCATTTATTAGAGTAGCGGTGAGCTCCGGTCAGCAGATTAGGGGTTAATACTTGAAGTTAGCTGTCGGCGATGTTAGGGAGGGCAGATTAGGGGTTAATAAATATAATATAGGGGTCGGCAGTGTTAGGGGCAGCAGATTAGGGGTACATAGGTATAATGTAGGTTGCGGCGGTGTAGGGAGCGGCAGATTAGGGGTTAATAATAATATGCAGGGGTCAGCGATAGCGGGGTGGCAGACTTAGGGGTTAATAAGTGTAAGGTTAGGGGTGTTTAGACTCAGGGTACATGTTAGAGTGTTAGGGTGCAGACGTAGGAAGTGTTCCCATAGGAAACAATGGGGCTGCGCTTAAGGAGCTTAACGCTGCTTTTTTGCAGGTGTTAGGTTTTTTTTCAGCTCAAACTGCCCCATTGTTTTCTATGGGGGAAATCGTGCACAAGCAAGTTTTTGAAGCTGGCCGCGTCCGTAAGCACCACTGGTATCTAGAGTTGCAGTGGCGTTAATTAATACTCTAACGCTCCGTTTTTTGGAGCCTAACGCACTTAAAACCCAGCCATTCTGTGAACTCTAAATACCAGCGGTATTTAAAAGGTGCGGGAGGAAAAAAAGCACACGTAGCTAACGCACCCCTTTGGCCGCCAAACTCTAAATCTAGCCGTGTGTTTGGTATGTGTCTGTGTGTATATATGTGTGTCTGTGTGTGTGCATGTGTGTATTTGTATGTGTATAACTCTCTGTTTTCATATGTCTGGTGGTGTGTTTATGCATATATATGTGTGTGTGTGTGTGTGTGCATGTGTGCATTTGTATGAGTATAACTCTGTGTTTGTATGTGTCTGTGTGTGTGTACGTGTATATATGTGTGTGTACATGTGTGCATTTGTATGTGTATAAACTCTGTGTTTGTATGTGTCTGTGTGTGTGTTTGCGTATATGTGTTTATATGTGTGCATTTGTATGTGTATAACTCTGTATTTCTTTCATGTAATTATCAAGAGTCCATGAGCTAGTGATGTATGGGATATATAGATTCCTACCAGGAGGGGCAAAGTTTCCCAAACCTCAAAATGCCTATAAATACACCCCTCACCACACCCACAATTCAGTTTTTACAAACTGTGCCTCCCATGGAGGTGGTGAAGTAAGTTTGTGCTAGATTCTATGTTGATATGCGCTTCGCAGCAGGCTGAAGGCCCGGTTTTCCTCTCAGAGTGCAGTGAATGTCAGAGGGATGTGAAGAGAGTATTGCCTATTTGAATACCATGGTCTTCCTCTAGGGATCTATTTCATAGGCTCTCTGTTATCGGTCGTTGAGATTTTCTTCTCCTACCCTCCCTTTTCAGATCGACGATATACTCTTATATACCATTACCTCTACTGATTCTCGTTTCAGTACTGGTTGGCTATCTACTATATGTAGATGAGTGTCTTAGGGTAAGTAAGTCTTATTTCTATTTATGACACTCTAAGCTATGTGTTGGGCACTTTATATGTAAAGTTCTGAATATATGTGTTTAAACTTATATTTGCCATGATTCAGGAAAATCTTTATTCCTTCATTCAGACTGTCAGTTTCATTTTTTTGGGGGGGAAAATGCATATAAATTTTATTTTTTCTTACCTTAAAATTTTCAATTGACTTTTTTTTCAAAATTGCGGGCTGTTAGGCTCGCGGGTGCAGAAAATGCTTCTATTTATTGCGTAATTCTTGGCGCAAGACTTTTTTGGCGCAAAAAATTCGTAATTTCCGGTGTCATAGTTGGCGCCGGAAGTTTTCATGTAATTGCGTCATTTTTGACGTATGTGTATTATTTTGATGTATGTGTATTGAGGACTTTTTTTGGCGCCCAAAAAATATGGGCGTCATTCTTGGCGCCAAAATGTGTGGGCGTTTTACTTGGTGCCAAAAATGTGGGCGTCCATACTTGGCGCCAGTTTTTTTTCAACATTATTTCAGTCTCACTTTTTAGTTGCTTCTGGTTTTCTAGAAGCTTGTTTCATTTTGCATTTTTTCCCATTCCTGAAAACTGCCATTTAAGGAATTTGATAATTTTGCTTTATATGTTGTTTTTTCTTTTACATATTGCAAGATGTCATTACCTGACCCTGGATCAGAATCTACTTCTGGAAAAGCGCTGCCTGATGTCGGTTCTACCAAAGCTAAGTGAATTTGCTGTAAACTTTTGGTAACTGTTCCCTCCGGCTGTAGTTTGTGTTAGTTGTCATGATAAGCTATCCAACGCTGATAATATTTCCATTAGTAATAAACCATTACCTGTTGTTGTTCTTTCAACATCTAATGTTCAGGATGTTCCTGTTAATGTTAAAGAATTTGTTTCTAATTCTATTCGGAAGGCTCTGTCTGTTATTCCTCCGTCTAGTAAACGTAAGAGGTCTTTTAAAACTTCACATATTTCAGATACATTTTTAAATTGACCCGCCATCATTCTGACTTATCTTTTTCTGATAAGGATCTTTCTGGTTCAGAAGATTCTACCTCAGATATTGACACTGATAAATCTTCATCTTTGTTTAAGATGGAGTTTATTCGTTCTTTACTTAAAGAAGTGTTGATTGCATTAGATATGGAGGAGTCTAGTCCTCTTGATATTAAAACTTCTAAGCGTTTAAATTCAGTTTTTAAACCTCATGTAGTTATTCCAGAAGTTTTTCCAGTTCCTGATGCCTATTTCAGAAGTAATTTCTAGGGAATGGAATAGTCTGGGTACTTCATTTACTCCTTCTCCAAGGTTTAAGAAATTGTACCCTTTGCAATCTGATATGATTAGAGTTTTGGGAGAAAATCCCCAAAGTTGATGGGGGCTATCTCTACTCTTGCTAAACGTACTACTATTCCTATGGCAGATAGTACTTCGTTTAAGGATCCTTTAGATAGGAAGCTTGAATCCTTTCTAAGGAAGGCTTATTTATGTTCAGGTAATCTTCTTAGACCTGCTATTTCTTTGACTGATGTTGCTGCAGCTTCAACTTTCTGGTTGGAGACTTTAGTGCAACAAGTGTCAGACCATAATGCTTATAGCATTGTTAAACTCCTTCAACATGCTAATAACTTTATTTGTGATGACATTTTTGATATCATCAGAATTGATGTCAGGTATATGTCTTTAGCTATTTTAGCTAGAAGAGCTTTATGGCTTAAGTCTTGGAATGCAGATATGACTTCTAAGTCAACTTTGCTTTCTCTTTCTTGCCAAGGTAATAAATTATTTGGTTCCAGTTAGATTCAATAATTTCAACTGTTACTGGGGGGAAGGGAGCCTTTTTACCTCAGGATAAAAAATCTAAAGTTTAATATAGGGCTGCTAATTGTTTTCGTTCCTTTCGTCAGAATAAGGAACAAAAGCCTGACCCTTCCTCTAAAGGAACAGTTTCCGTTTGGAAACCTTCTCCAGTCTGGAATAAATCCAAGCCTTTTAGAAAGTCAAACCAGCTCCCAAGTCCGCATGAAGGTACGGCCCTCATTCCAGCACAGCTGGTAGGGGCAGGTTACGATTTTTCAAAGATTGTTTAGATCAATTCGATTCAAAGTCTTTGGATTCAGAACATTGTTTCACAAGGGGTACAGAATAGGTTTCAAGATAAGACCGCCTGTGAGAAGATTCTTTCTTTCAACGCATTCCAGTAAACCCAGTAAAAGGCTCAAGCGTTTCTGAAATGTGTTTCAGATCTGGAGTCAGCTGGAGGTAATTGTGCCAGTTCCAGTTCTGGAACAGGCCTGGGGTTTTATTCAAATCTGTTCATTGTTCCAAAGAAAGAGAATTCTTTCAGACCAGTTCTGGATCTAAAAATATTGAATCGTTATGTAAGGATACGAACATTCAAGATGGTGACTATAAGGACTATTCTGCCTTTTGTTCAGCAAGGACATTATATGTCCTTAATAGACTTACAGGATTCATATCTTCATATTCCAATTCAATCGGACCATTATCAGTTCCTGAGATTCTCTTTTCTAGACAAGCATTACCAGTTTGTTGCTCTTCCTTTTGGGCCTAGCAACAGCTCAAGGATCTTTTCGAAGGTTCTCGTGCCCTTCTTTCTGTAATAAGGGAGCAGGGTATTGCGGTATTTGCTTATTTGGACAATATCTTGGTAACTTGCTCAGTCTTTACATTCTGCAGAATCTCACACGAATCAACTTGTTGTTTGCTTTCTTCAAAGACATGGTTGGAGGATCAATTTACCAAGTAGTTCCTTGATTCCTCAGACAAGGGTAACCTTTTTGGGTTTCCAAATAGATTCAGTATCTATGACTTTGTCTCTAACAGAAAAGAGACGTCTGAAACCTTCAGTCTCAATCTTTCCCTTCCGGTAGCTTTGTGCATGGAAATTTTAGGTCTCATGACTGCTGCATCAGACGCAATCCCTTTTGCTCGTTTTCACAATGAGATCTCTTCAGCTTTGTATGCTGAACCAATGGTGCAGGGATTATACAAAGATATCCACAATTAATATCCTTAAATCCCAATGTTCGATCTTCTCTGACTTGGTGGTTAGATCACCATCGTTTAGTTCAAGAGGCCTCTTTTGTTCGTCCAACCTGGACTGTGATCTCAACAGATGCGAGTCTTTCAGTTGGGGAGCTGTATGGGGATCTCTGACAGCGCAGGGGGTTTGGGAATCTCAGGAGGCGAAGATTACCAATCAACATTTTGGAACTCCGTGCGATTTTCAGAGCTCTTCAGTTCTGGCCTCTTCTGAAGAGAGAATCATTTATTTGTTTTCAGACAGACAATGTCACAACCGTGGCATATGTCAATCATCAAGGGGGGACTCACAGCTCCTCAGGCTATGAAAGAAGTATCTCGGATACTTGTATGGGCGGAATCCAGCTCCTGTCTAATTTCTGCTGTTCACATCCCAGGTATAGACAATTGGGAAGCGGATTATCTCAGTCGCCAGACGTTACATCCGGGGAATGGTCTCTTCACCCAGAGGTATTTCTTCAGTTTGTTCAAATCTGGGGTCTTCCAGAAATAGAATCTGATGTCCTCTCATCTCAATCAAGAAACTTCCCAGGTATCTGTCCAGATCCAGGGATCCTCAGGCGGAAGCAAGTGGACGCGTTGTCGCTTCCTTGGAATTATCAACCTGCTTATATCTTTCCGCCTCTAGTTCTTCTTCCAAGAGTGATTTCAAAAATCCTAATGGAGCGTTCGTTTGTACTGCTGGTGGCTCCAGCATGGCCACACAGGTTTTGGTATGTGGATCTCGTTCGGATGGCAAGTTGCCAGCCTTGGACACTTCCGTTAAGACCAGACCTTCTGTCTCAAGGCCCATTTTTCCATCAGGATCTCAAATCATTAAATTTGAAGTTATGGAGATTGAACACTTAATTCTTAGTCATAGAGGTTTCTCTGACTCAGTGATTAATACTATGTTATAGGCTCGTAAATCTGTGTCTAGAAAGATCTATTACTGAGTCTGGAAGACTTACATTTCTTGGTGTTCTTCACATAAATTCTCTTGGCATTCTTTTAGAATTCCTAGAATTTTACAATTTCTTCAAGAAGGGTTTGTCTGCAAGTTCCTTGAAAGGACAAATCTCTGCTCTTTCTGTTCTTTTCACAGAAAGATTGCTAATCATCCTGATATTCATTATTCATTAAAAAACATCTACACATTTTAAAAGGTGATGAAACTTTACTACCTCATATTAAAAATTGTAAATTTGTAGCAAAAAAAACCTCCCACACTAGCGACTAAGCTTTCCCCTAGTTTTAGCGAAATCTAATACAAGTACTGACACTGATTGCTCAGGGGTAAAGGTAATTTCAAGTCACACCTTTCAAAATTGTCTAACCGTGAAACAATGGACTACACCAATACATTCAATAGTGCAGTCACAGGTGAAATTTTTTAAAATTGATTTCTATGCTACTTGTCTTACCTCCTATATAGTATACCTACTTGATTGCCAACTTTGCAAGGGCCCAATATGTTGGTCAATCAACTAGGAGCCTTAGGGATCGCACAAGGGAACATTTGAGAGATGTGAAAAACTTTAATAAGGATTCTGCAGTTGCCAGACATTTTTAATTCTTTTCATTTCACGAATGTACCTAGGTTTAAAATTAAGATCATAGATATAGCGAGAGTTCCCCTACGTGGTGGCAATGTGTCAAAAATACTTGACAAGAAGGAACTATATTGGATCTATAAGTTAAGATCTAAATCACCATTGGGCATGAACCTAGAATGGGACATGAGATATTTTGTTGATTAGGTAAACATGATTTTATATACTTGTTACTGTACACTCATACATATATTTTCATATTAGTATGCTTTCAGCATTTGCTTACCTATTTATTCAAACAACACTCTAGTCTGGTTCCATTTAACCTAACGTATATACACTTAACTATAGGAAAAGGTATCTGTGAGGTATCACACGTGTGGTGACACATACATGTATTATATAATTTCATTTTGATATGAGACTTGTTTGCAGTTGTCTCATGTAAGATGATTATAATATTTTATTTGGTCCCTGCTGACATTCATATACATGTTTCTGCATATGTTTTTCTTATATGTATGTATGCAAATATTCCTTTTTTATTTTTATTTTTTTATTTTGTTTTTTATTGAGATAGTCATGTATTATAACATGTACAAACAGTGAAGAAGAAAAGAAATAACAACAAGGCAACAAAAACATGTTGCTAACTATTACATTTGCAGTAAACATCTTCTTGGTAGTGATTCTAGTCACACTTACACAATTCCAAATGTAATAATATTTCTGCTATTAAATAACATATAAACCTTGTTTTTACAACTTATATTCATACATCTTAAATAAGTATTTAACACACTATATTCCATATATAATAATGTAGTCTACACTCTCATTTTCATTTTCCCCCCGCTCCTTTATCTATCTTTTAAACCTTCTTCCTTCCTTCCTTCCTTCCCCTCTCTCTCTTCTTTTGGCTCATTATATTGCCAAATCGTACATGCACCTTACTAAATCTAAGGCGATAGAACAAGTAAAAATAAAATCATACAAACAAACAAACAGAGAAAAGAAAATAAAAAAAAAAAAAAAAAAAAAAAAAAAGGGGGAAAGTTTCCTTCCCTTCTCCTCCTCCTTTATATATAATACTGATTTTGACCTTAAACCTCTCACGCTCTTTTGGAATTCCATTCACTCAATATCATGTTTCTTACAATTAATATTATAGTATTAAGAAACGAGTGTTTGACCCGTAAGTTGAGCCTTCAACTAAGAAAAAAACTTCTTTTGGGGTAATGTCTAATCTAATCTTGCATTTCTTTTCCAACCAATAAGTGATTTTTAACCCAAAAGTTTTAATTTTAGGGCATGAGTACATACAATGTACTATATCTGCGTTTACATATCTACAGCGTTTACAACAATTATTTTGAGAATTGCCCCATTTCGCCATAACATATGGGGTTAAGTATACATGATGCAATATTTTAACTTGTGACTCTCTCCAACTCGATAGTAGGGTAGCTTTCCTTGTCCTATTCATGCTTCCTCTTATATCCTCCTCAGTTACTATAAATTCTGGGGAAATTCTTAACCACTTATTGATTGATTCATAAACATATTTCATCCTAGTTTGGTCAATGAGTTTCTTATATAATATTAAGCAACTAGTACTTCCTTGGGCATAGAGATTCATTATAGGAGTCAGCTTATCCTAATTATCTTTCATATAGATCACCCTTCCTAATGAATGCCTATAGTGTCTTAGCTGTAGGTATATATAAAAAATGTGAGTTCTCCCATCCAAACACATCTTCAAATGATTAAAGTCCCATATACATTTCTTCTGATTATCTATTAACTGGTATAGGTAGGTAAGGCCTCTTTCCTGCCATTTTGGCATACTTCTGCATTCAGCATTACCCCAGGATTCCCCTCCCAAAGGTAGAAAATTTGAAAAGTGAAAATCTATTTTCAAAATTTTACATAACTTTTGCCAAGCTATAATTAAATTTGTAATGCTATCTAGTTTTTTAATCCTATCTGGTAGCTTATTTGTGATCTACATGTATTAAAGATTTTAAGCTAAATGGTTTTACTATGTTCTCTTCTAGGTCTAAATCTATGAATTTATTGTTGTTGGAGATCCAAGCTAATACTATTTTGGCAAGGAATACCTGGTTATATAAAATTAGGTCGGGTAGCCCCATTCCGCCCCATTCATTTGCGATAGATAGTTTTGCATATGATATTCTAGCTTTTTTATCTTTCCAACAAAGTTGGGTTACAGCTCTTTTGATTCGTAATAAATCTTTGTTCTTAATTTTTAATGGTAAATTTTGGATAACATATAGAATTTTAGGTGTTGTTATCATCTTAAACATATTGATTTTCCCTGCTAGAGTTATAGGTAAATGTGACCATCTTTTAATTTCCTCTATAATTTTAGTGAATAGGGGTTCATAATTTAACTTATACCAGTCCCCAGGTGTGTTAGAAAAATTTATTCCCAAATATTTTATAAATGTATCTGCTACTTTAAACTTAGAGTCTAGAATAGAGCCTTTCTGTTTTACTAACCACAGGATCTCTGATTTATGTATATTGACTTTATAGCCAGAAAATGACCCAAATGTTTCTATTATTTCCAATATTAATGGGATCTGTTCTTTTGAATTTCTTAAAAATATTAACATATCATCCGCATATGCTGCTACTTTTATTTCAGTGTTCCCAATTCTTATGCCTTGAATCATTTCTCTAACTTGTATCATCAATGGCTCCAAGGCTAGATCAAATAAAATTGGTGAGAGAGGGCACCCCTGTCTAGTGCCTCTGGACATTTCTATAAAATCTGTTTGTTGTCCATTTATGCAGAAGGCAGTTTTTGGGGCGGAGTATAAATTTTTGATACATTCCAAGATATTACCTTTCAATCCAAACATCCTCAAAGTCTGAAAGAGATGATCCCATTCTACCGAGTCAAATGCTTTTTGTGCATCTAAAGTTAATAGTAACAGATCCTCTCCTTTTTTAAAGAATTTATCTTTATTAGCCCATACATATGTAATAACATTTGTAACTCTTCTAATATTATAAAAAGATGATCTACCATTAATAAATCCTGATTGATCTGGATGTATTAAGGTCGGGATCACTTTTTGTAACCTTTCAGCTATGATACTTGTTAATATCTTTAAATCCGAATTTAATAACGAGATTGGTCTATAGGATGCCATGTCTTGAGGGTCTTTCCCAGGTTTAAGTAATATTATAGTTGTAGAATCCATAAATCTATTTAACCTAAGTTCTTGAAGTGAAGAATATACATAGTTATAAACTCTTTCCAATATTGGTGCTATTTCTGTATTCATTAGCCTGTAGAATTCATTTGGGAGATTATCCGGACCGCTAGCTTTATTTGCTGATAGCTTTTTTATCTTCCCAATTATTTCCTCTAACTCTATTGGCCGGTTCAGCCAATCCAATTGATCTATCGGAATTTGGGGAACTTTAACTTCCTCCCAAAACTTCCTCTTTCTTTCCTGATTTATTCCGTGCATTCTATATATATCTGAATAATATTCTTTAAAGGCTTTTAAGATGTCCTCTTGGGAGGATATATTAATATCTTCTCTTTTGATATTGGCTATAACTGTTCTTTTCTTATGTATTTTATTTAGACCTGCCAAATATCTACCTGACTTATTGCCAAACCTTTGGAATCTACTTTTAGCTTTTATCTCTTCTTGCGTATACTTTTGCATTAAAAATAAGTTCCGTTGGTTAGTGGCCGAAATGTATTTGTGCCAGTTTGCTATAGAAGCATCTCTAAGATATTGATTATAAGAATTATTTACTGTATTTAATAGCTGTAATTCACGTTTACCTAGTTTCTTTTTTTTATAGCCATAAATGTGATCATCTCTGATTTTAAAACTGCTTTTGCAGTTTCCCAGTAGTATTGGTTCCCCCAAATGTTGACTATTATTAATCCTGAAACCCTCTAATTTATTCCTTAAAAAGTTAAAGAATTCTGTATTTTCTGCCCAATATTTAGGGAAGAAGAAATTATTCCCCTTTTTAATTCGAGATCCATATGTTAACCCTATCGGTGCATGATCAGATATTGTTATAGGGTATATAGATGTATCTGTAACTAAAGGTATTAAATTTTTTGAAACTAATAAGTGATCTATCCTTGAGTAAGATCTATGGGTTTTTGATATACAAGTGTACTTTCGAACTCCTGGGTTCCTATATCTCCATAAATCACATAAGCCAATGTTGGCAGATATATCTTTAAAAATCTTAGTCTCTCTACGAGAATTCCTTCCTGGATCCTTCTTATTTCCAAACTGGAGTCTGTCTATTGGCATTCTGGGGACCATATTAAAATCGCCCCCCAAAATTATTTTTGTATCTAAATATTCCAATAATTTACGCTGAAGATCATCCCAAAATCTTTTATTATACTCATTAGGTCCATATACGTTGCAAATTGTGAATACTTCGGAGTTGATTTCTACTTTAATAATAGCTATACGCTCATTCTCTTCTACTTTTTTTTCCACAATTCTATAATTTAAATTCTTATTGATAAGTATAGCTACTCCTCTTTTCCTTGTTTTACAATCAGTTGCAATAATTTCCCCTACCCAATTACATTTTAGTTTCATATATTCAATCTCGTTTAAATGGGTCTCCTGAATTAAGGCAATATCTGTTCCTAACGTTTTCAAATATTTTATTATAGCCTTCCTTTTAATAGGGGATGTTATCCCACCAACGTTCCATGAGATTATCTTAAGTTTTTGCATTATCTTACTATATAATTATAACTCTGTGTGTTCATGAGATGTTGGATTAAGCTTAAGAGTGTAATTAAAAAGCCAGCGGGATCTGTAGAAGAGAGGGGGCTGGAGAGGAAGAGAGGGAGGAGAAAGAGAGAGCGAGAGAGAAAAAAAAAAAAAAAAAGGGTTAAATAAAACATCCTTAACAACAAGGTTTACCCTTATTGCTTGTTTACTCTTTTTTATAAAATTTATACTCATATTTAAAATCAAACAATATGTAATCATTATTTACAAAGAAAAAAGAATCGAACTTGTTATTCCACCTTATTACTATCACCTTAGGCAATTTTAAAAAAATATTTAACTTCTTCAGGATCTTCAAAAACTTTCACCCCTTCTTCACCCTCATATTTCAATTTTGCTGGGTATATAACAACTGCTTTGTGCCCTGCTGCTATTAAGCTTGTACACAATGGAGTCATTTTTCTTCTCTTATTCAGTGTTTCCATTGAATAATCACTGAACATTAACAACTTTTTCCCGTTAAATTCCAAACTTCCTTTCTTTCTATATAAATTCATAATTTTAACTTTGTCTTGGAAGTCTAGGAATTTAGCTATTACTGATCTAGGTTTTTGCTCAGTGATATTCTGCCTTCTTGCCCCTATTCTATGCACCCTTTCTATCCTTAAGGGTAGGTCTTTCTCTTCAACCCCTAGTATCCTGGGCAGCTGTAATGACATAAATTCCTGTAGACTTACTTCCATACCCCCCTCTTGCAGACCTATAATTCTTACATTGTTTCTGCGTGCCCGTTTTCTAGATCCTCTATTTTTGCACATAGATCCGATATTTGTCTGCTATTCTTATTCTGAGTCTGTTCTAGTCTGTTCTGATTATCTTCCAGTTCGGATATTCTTTCCTCTGCTTCCTGCATTCTGCCTGAGAAATTTTTAAAATCTTCTGCTAGTTTAGAAACTTCAGACTGAATTTTATCGAAACGTGGCAAAAACATCTCTGACAGTTTCCTGACCACCCAGTCTCCTTCCCCTGAGAGGGACCCTTCTTCACCACCCCCTTCTAAAGAAGTTTCACCCTGTGACTTCCGAGTGAGTTTTTTCTCTTGAGTTTTTTGTCTTTTAGACATAGTGCTACTTTGTGTATTAGTGATATATTTATCCATATATAGCCTAGGATGTTGCAACTGATAACAAGCAGGTGCTTCAATTTGTTTTCTTTATCTGTGTAGTGTGTACTGTGTAGTGCGTGTATGTCTTCTGATCTTTTATGTGTTACTTGTCCCTAAAGAGAGATAATCAATAAGTGATAAAGTGATATCAATAAGTGATAAAAATATACTACAAGTGAAAAAAAAAAAAAAAATGTTTTATATCAATGTTCAAGTGCTCTAACAACACGTGTAAATTACTCTAAGAAGAGTGACTCCCCCTGGGAAGCATCTACTGTATTTGAAGAGTGATAGGTATTTTCTGTTTGAGAGCTAGACTTATTAAAGGAATATACCTTTATATTCCAGGACTGTTATTCTGGCAATAGAGCTGATTTCATAACCTGAAACCTATAGTCTCAAAAATCAACACCTCTAAGTAAATATTACTTCTGCAGGGCTATTCCTATATCCTGTACCTATAAAGGTAAACCCTTAATTAGAGTTAGCTTTATACTCCTAAAACTATAACTTTATCTGACTAAGAAAGATAGCTTTATATCCAGTATTGTTATTATTGCTTATATATCGTGCTTATAGCTTCTAAAATACTGTAAATAATCTTTAATGTGCCCTTGCTGCTCAGATGGCCAGGTACAGCAGTTTATTAACTATCAAAGTATAAAGAGGGGTAGTCGAAATTTTTTTTTTTTTTTTTTTTTTATAGTATAACTACTTGCACAGAGATAGAAGAATTATTGATGCTATAACCCGTACTACTGAATGTAATCCTGGACTCTCATTTAAATATGATTCAGAGAAACCATGTATATACTTAGAGTACAATTAAATTTACAGATTCATAAGCCTTTTAAATAAACTTATTCTATTGTCCACAGTTCCATGTGCTTGAGAGGATATGGAAACCAGCCTCTTATTATGAAATACAAAGCTTCTTAATTTTCATATGACTCAGTTTTTCTACATCAACTGCTCCATGTTCATATTTAGTTCCTTATGTCCTAAGGCAAGGTTCTTTATGTGTTTAATTTTTCTGTTTCTATGGCATTGTCCTGTTAACTCCGTGGGTATAGCTCTTTTCCCCAGCTTATCGACCCTTACATATCCTAGATTCAGGTATTCATCAGGCAATGGGGTAGATTTTTTCAGGCGCTTATTACGATGAACAGTTAGCACTAAGGATAGGGATCTCCTTCAGACCTGTGCTTCTGATCTTGCTACGGATACTTTAGACATTTAGGCCCTTGTATGCAAATATTCCTCATGTATGTGTGTGTTTATACACACGATTCGTTTATTTTTATTTTTACTTTTACTGATGTATTGTGTCCACTAATGTAAACCCTAGAATTATACATATGGATAAACAACCATTGCAATATGGCCATATTCCATCTCTTTGTAATACATGGTAATTTTGTTCAAACGTGTTTTATGTTCTTAGTGGTTTCACACTGCTTTACATATAAGAATGACCAGTATTAATTGTGTTTTAATACTTAATTGGGCAATATGGCTCTTTTTGGTCATTATCTTATTTGTAAATGATCAATTTCAAAGTGTCTTTATTTTTCTCATTTTCTTTTTATTTTTTGTCCATTTTCTTTCTTTCATAAAAACTGTTTTCTAGGCAATTTGGAATAATAATTTTTTGATGTAAATAGTGATGCAATTTTCTAACAAGCCAAGTATTGCTATACTTTCACAAGTAATATGTTTTTTTGTTTTTAAGCACAAAATCTAATGCATTTTGAAGGGGCTGATTATTAAATTAACAAGGAGAAATTTCATGTGTGAAACTGATCAAATTACAAAATTTAAAGATCAATCTCCTATTGGTTCCTGCCCCTTTAAATACATTAGCTTCCATTACTTGCATTTAGCATCTATGAGTAAGCGCACACCAGCGCAAAACATATTAGATGGCTAACTACCCTCCTTGTCATTTTTGTGTCTCTTCTATTTTAATGGAATAAATTATTTTCTTACCTGATGCTCAGCAGCCTTCCATTTTTTTCCTTGCTGAGTCTTTTGCGGTCGTCCGCCGCTACTTGGTTGGCTCCACACCCCCCCCTTCCCAGCCTTGGTCTAACCCACTCACCCCCCGGTCCTAAGCAGAAGTAACCTGTAGCAGCTCCGCTCTCTCTCTACTCTCCATCCTGATATTCATTGTTTTGTGCAGGCTTTGGTTCATATCAAGCCTGTCATTAAGTCAATCTCTAGTCCTTGGAGTCTCAATTTGGTTCTGAGGGCTTTACAAGCTCCTCCGTTTGAACCTATGCATTCTCTGGATATTAAATTACTTTCTTGGAAAGTTTTGTTTCTGTTGGCCATCTCTTCTGCTAGAAGAGTTTCTGATTTATCTGCTCTTTCTTGAGAACCTTCTTTTCTGATTTTTCATCAGGATAAGGCGGTGTTGCGGACTTCATTTAATTTTTTACCTAAGGTTGTGAATTCTAACAACATTAGTAGAGAAATTGTTGTCCCTTCATTGTGTCCTAATCCTAAGAATTCGCTGGAGAGATCTTTACATTCGTTGGATGTAGTAAGGGCTTTGAAATATTATGTTGAAGCTACTAAAGATTTCAGAAAGACTTCTAGTCTATTTGTTATCTTTTCTGGTTCTAGGAAAGGTCAGAAGGCTTCTGCCATTTCTTTGGCGTCTTGGTAAAAGTCTTTGATTCATCATGCTTATGTCGAGTCGGGTAAATCCCTGCCTCAAAGGATTACAGCTCATTCTATTAGGTCAGTTTCTACTGCCTGGGCGTTTAGGAATGAAGCTTCTGTTGATCAGATTTGCAAAGCAGCAACTTGGTGGTCTTTGCATACTTTTACTAAATTCTACCATTTTGATGTGTTTTCTTCTTCTGAAGCAGTTTTTGATAGAAAAGTACTTCAGGCAGCTGTTTCAGTTTGATTCTTCTGCTTATAATTTCAGTTTTTTTCATTATAAGATTAAAACTTTTTGATTTGGGTTGTGGATTATTTTTTTCAGCGGAATTGGCTGTCTTTATTTTATCCCTCCCTCTCTAG
>NW_026510729.1:104262-214444 GCF_027579735.1 Bombina bombina
GCACAAAGACTGTACAATGACTGAACAATGACTGCTACAATGACTGCACAATGACCTGTACCAATGACTGCACAATGACTGTACACATGACTGAACAATGACTGAACAATGACTGTACAATGACTGTACTATGACTGCACAATGACTGTACAATGACTGCACAATGACTGTACAATGAACTGAACAATGACTGTACAAATGACTGTACAAATGACTGAACAATGACTGCACAATGAACTGAACAATGACTGTACAATGACTGTACAATGACTGTACAATGACCCTGAACAATGACTGTACAATGACTGTACAATGACTGTACAATGACTGTACAATGACTGAACAATGACTGCACAATGACTGTACAATGACTGTACAATGACTGTACAATGATCTGAAACAATGACTGTACAATAACTGAACAATGACTTGCACAATGACTGTACAATGACTGAACAATGACTGCACAATGACTGTACAATGACTGAACAAGGACTGTACTATGACTGCACAATGACTAAACAATGACTGCACAATGAAATGAACAATGACTGTACAATGACTGTACAATGACTGAACAATGACTGGTACAATGACTGAACAATGACTGCACAATGACTGTACAATGACTGTACAATGACTGTACAATGACTGAACAATGACTGTACAATAACTGAACAATGACTGCACAATGACTGTACAATGACTGAACAAGACTGCACAATGACTGAAAAATGACTGTACAATGACTCGGAACAATGACTGTACAATGACTGAACAAATGACTGTACAATGACTGAACAATGACTGTACAATGAGCTGAACAATGACTGAACAATGACTGTACAATGACTGAACAATGAGCTGTACAATGATCTGAACAATGACTGTACAATGACTGTACTATGACTGCACAATGACTGTACAATGACTGTACAATGACTGTACAATGACTGTACAATGACTGTACAATGAAGAACAATGGACTGTACAATGACTGTACAATGGACTGAACAATGACTGCACAATGACTGTACAATTGACTGTACAATGACCGCACAATGACTGTACAATTACTGAACAATGACTGTACAATGACTGAACAATGACTGTACAATGACTGTACAATGACTGTACAATGACTGCACAATGACTGTACAATGACTGAACAATGACTGTACAATGACTGCACAATGACTGTACAATGACTGTACAATGACTGCACAATGACTGTACAATGACCTGAACAATGACTGAACAATGACTGCACAATGACTGTACAATGACTGTACAATGACTGTACAATGACTGAACAATGACTGTACAATGACTGAACAATGACTGTACAATGACTGAACAATGACTGTACAATGACTGCAAAATGACTGTACAATGACTGTACAAATGACTGCACAATGACTGTACAATGACTGAACAATGACCTGAACAATGACTGTACAATGACTGTACTATGACTGCACAATGACTGTACAATGACTGCACAATGACTGTACAATGACTGAAACAATGACTGTACAATGACTGTACAATGACTGAACAATGACTGCACAATGACTGAACAATGACTGTACAATGACTGTACAATGACTGAACAATGACTGTACAATGACTGAACAATGACTGCACAATGACTGTACAATGACTGTACTAATGACTGTACAATGACTGAACAAATGACTGTACAATAACTGAACAATGACCCTGCACAATGACTGTACAATGAGCTGAACAATGACTGCACAATGACTGTACAGACTGACTAACTGAACAATGACTGTACATGACTGCACTATGACTGCACAATGACTGAACAATGACTGCACAATGATCCTGAACAATGACTGTACAATGACTGTACAATGACTGAACAATGGACTCTGTACAATGACTGAAACAATGACTGCACAATGACTGTACAATGACTGTACAATGACTGTACAATGACTGAACAATGACTGTACAATAACTGAACAATGACTGCACAATGACTGTACAATTGACTGAACAATGACTGCACAATGATTGCACAATGAGCCTGAACAATGACCTGACAATGGACTGTACAATGACTGAACAATGACTGTACAATGACTGAAACAATGACTGAACAATGACTGTACAATGACTGTACAATGACCTGTACAATGACTGAACAATGACTGTACAAATAACTGAACAATGACTGCACACAATGACTGTACAATGACTGAACAATGACTCTGACAATGACTGTTCAATGATGAACAATGACTGTACCAATGACTGCACTATGATCTGCACAAATGACTGTACAATGGCTGAAACAATGACTGTACAATAACTGCACAATGACTGTACAATGGGCTGTACAATGACCTGTACAATGAAGCCCTGAACAATGACTGTACAATGACTGCAACAATGATATGTACAATGACTACTGAACAATGACTGTACAATAAGCTGAACAATGAACTGAACAAATGACTGTACAATGACTGTACAATGACTGTACAATGACATGCAACAATGACTTGTACTCAAATGACTGTACAATGACTGAACATGACTGTACAATGACTGTAAAATTAATGTACAATGACTGTACAATGACTGTACAATGACTGTAACAATGACTGAACAAGGACTGTACAATGACTGAACAATTTCTGTACAATGACTGAACAATGACTGAACAATGACTGTACAATGAATCTGAACAATTGACTGTACAATGACTGGAACAATGACTGTACAATTGATCTGAACAATGTCTGTACAATGACTGTTACAATGACTGAACAATGACTGTACAATGAACCTGAACAATGACTGTACAATGACTGTACAATGACTGTACAATGACTGTACAATGACTGACACATGACTGTACAATGACTGTACAATGACTGAACAATGACTGTACAATGACTGTACAATGATCTGAACAATGACTGTACAATGACTGAACAATGATGCTGAACAATGACTGTACAATGACTGTACAATGACTGAACAATGACTGTACAATGACTAAACAATGACTGCACAATGACTGTACAATGACTGAAC
Organism: Bombina bombina; assembly: GCF_027579735.1. NCBI lineage: Eukaryota > Metazoa > Chordata > Amphibia > Anura > Bombinatoridae > Bombina > Bombina bombina. The sequence continues at coordinate 107,335 of NW_026510729.1, forward strand.
AATGACTGCACAATGACTGAACAATGACTGTACAATGACTGTACAATGACTGAACAATGACTGTACAATGACTGTACAATGACTGAACAATGACTGTACAATGACTGTACAATGACTGTACAATGACTGTACAATGACTGAACAATGACTGCACAATGACTGTACAATGACTGTACAATGACTGACAATGAACTGTACAATGACTGAACAATGACTGCACAATGACTGTACAATGAGTGTACAATGACTGAACAATGACTGTACAATGACTGAACAATGATTGAACAATGACTGTACAATGACTGTACAATGACTGAACAATGACTGTACAAATGACTGTACAATGACTGAACAATGACTGTTCAATGACTGTACAATGACTGTACAATGAGCTGTACAATGAATGACAATGACTGTACAATTGACTGAACAATGACTGTACAATGACTGAACAATGATCTGAACAATGACTGAACAATGACTGAACAATGACTGTACAATGACTGAACAATGACTGTACAATGACTGAACAATGTCTGTACAATGACCTGTACAATGACCTGAACAATGACTGTACAATGAACTGAACAATGAATGTACAATGACTGTACAATGACTGTACAATGACTGTACAATGACTGAACAATGACTGTACAATGACTGTACAATGACTGAACAATGACTGTACAATGACTGTACAATGACTGAACAATGACTGTACAATGACGCTGATACAATGACTGTACAATGACTGTACAATGACTGAACAATGACTGTACAATGACTGTACAATGACTGAACAATGACTGTACAATGACTGTACAATGACTGCACAATGACTGAACAATGACTGCACCAATGACTGAACAATGACTGTACAATGACTGTACAATGAACTGAACAATGACTGTACAATGACTGTACAATGAACTGAACAATGACGTACAATGACTGCACAATGACTGTACAATGACTGCACAATGACTGCACAATGACTGTACAATGACTGTACAAAGCACTGAACAATGACTGTACAATGACTGAACAATGAATGCACAATGACTGCCACAATGACTGAACATTGACTGTACAATGACTGTACAAATGACTGACCAATGACTGTACAATGACTGTACAATGACTGAACAATGACTGTACAATGACTGAAACAATGAACTGAACAATGACTGAACAATGACTGAACAATGACTGTACAATGACTGTACATATGACTGAACAATGACTGAACAATGACTGTACAATGACTGTACAATGACTGAACAATGACTGCTACAATGACTGTACAATGAGCTGAACAATGACTGCTACAATGACTGAACAATGACTGTACAATGACTGTACAATGACTGAACAATGACTGTACAATGACTGAACAATGACTGAACAATGACTGTACAATGACTGTACAATGACTGTACAATGACTGAACAATGACTGTAACAATGACTGTAACAATGACTGCACAATGACTGTACAATGACTGAACAATGACTGCACAATGACTGTAAATGATGACAATGAATGTACAATGGACTGAACAATGACTGTACAATGACTGTACAATGACTGACAATGACTGAACAATGACTGTACAATGACTGTACAATGACTGTAACAATGACTGTACAATGACTGTACAATGACTGTACAATGACTGTACAATGACTGAACAATGACTGTACAATGACTGAACAATGACTGAACAATGACTGTACAATGATTGTACAATGATCTGAACAATGACTGAAACAATGACTGTACAATGACTGTACAATGACTGTACAATGACTGAACAATGACTATACAATGACTGTACAATGACTGTACAATGACTACAATGACTGTACAATAACTGTACAATGACTATACAATGACTGTACAATGACTGTACAATGACTGTACAATGACTGAACAATGACTGAATAATGACTGTACAATGACTGAACAATGATTGAACAATTACTGTACAATGACTGTACAATAACTGTACAATGACTGTACAATGACTGAACAATGACTGTACAATGAGTGTACAATGACTGAACAATGACTGTACAATGACTGAACAATGATTGAACAATTATTGTACAATGACTGTACAATAACTGTACAATGACTGCACAATGACTGAACAATGACTACAATGACTGTACAATGACTGTACAATGACTTAACAATGACTACAATGACTGTACAATAACTGTACAATGACTGTACAATGACTGAACAATAACTGTACAATGACTGAACAATGATTGAACAATTACTGTACAATGACTGTACAATGACTGTACAATGACTGAACAATGAATGTACAATGACTGAACAATGATTGAACAATTATTGTACAATGACTGTACAATAACTGTACAATGACTGTACAATGACTGAACAATGACTACAATGACTGTACAATGACTGTACAATGACTTAACAATGACTACAATGACTGTACAATGACTGTACAATGACTGTACAATGACTGAACAATAACTGTACAATGACTGAACAATGATTGAACAATTACTGTACAATGACTGTACAATGACTGTACAATGACTGAACAATGACTGTACAATGACTGTACAATGATTGAACAATGACTGTTCAATGACTGAACAATGACTGTACAATGACTGTACAATGATTGAACAATTACTGTACAATGATTGTACAATGACTGTACAATGATTGTACAATGACTGTACAATGACTGAACAATGACTGAACAATGACTGTACAATGTCTGTACAATGACTGTACAATGACTGAACAATGACTGTACAATGACTAAACAATGACTGAACAATGACTGAACAATGACTGAACAATGACTGTACACTGACTGCACAATGACTAAACAATGACTGTACAATGACTGCACAATGACTGAACAATGACTGTACAATGACTAAACAATGACTGAACAATGACTGTACACTGACTGCACAATGACTAAACAATGACTGTACAATGACTGAACAATGACTGCACAATGACTGAACAATGACTGTACAATGACTGAACAATGACTGTACAATGACTGTACAATGACTGAACAATTACTGTACAATGACTGTACAATGACTGTACAATGACTGAACAATGGACTGAACAATGACTGTACAATGACTAAACAATGACTGTACAATGACTGAACAATGACTGTACAATGACTGAACAATGACTGTACAATGACTGTACAATGACTGTACAATGACTGCACAATGACTGTACAATGACTGTACTATGATTGAACAATGACTGAACAATGACTGTACAATGACTGAACAATGACTGTACAATGACTGAACAATGACTGTACAATGACTGCACAATGACTGTACTATGACTGCACAATGACTGTACAATGACTGTACAATGACTGAACAATGACTGAACAATGACTGTACAATGACTGAACAATGACTGTACAATTACTGTACAATGACTGTACAATGACTGAACAATGACTGTACTATGACTGCACAATGACTGTACAATAACTGTACAATAACTGTACAATGACTGTACAATGACTGTACAATGACTGTACAATGACTGTACAATGACTGAACAATGACTGTACAATGACTGAACAATGACTGTACAATGACTGTACAATGACTGCACAATGACTGTACAATGACTGAACAATGACTGTACAATGACTGTACAATGACTGTACAATGACTGAACAATGACTGAACAATGACTGAACAATGACTGTACAATGACTGAACAATGACTGTACAATGACTGAACAATGACTGTACAATGACTGTACAATGACTGTACAATGACTGCACAATGACTGTACTATGACTGCACAATGACTGTACAATGACTGTACAATGACTGAACAATGACTGAACAATGACTGTACAATGACTGAACAATGACTGTACAATGACTGTACAATGACTGTACAATGACTGAACAATGACTGTACTATGACTGCACAATGACTGTACAATAACTGTACAATGACTGTACAATGACTGTACAATGACTGAACAATGACTGTACAATGACTGAACAATGACTGTACAATGACTGAACAATGACTGTACAATGACTGTACAATGACTGAACAATGACTGTACAATGACTGAACAATGACTGTACAATGACTGTACAATGACTGAACAATGACTGTACAATGACTGTACAATGACTGAACAATGACTGTACAATGGACTGTACAATAACTGTACAATGACTGTACAATGACTGTACAATGACTGAACAATGACTGCACAATGACTGCACAATAACTGTACAATGACTGAACAATGACTGTACAATGACTGTACAATGACTGAACAATGACTGTACAATGACTGTACAATGACTGCACAATGACTGAACAATGACTGTACAATGACTGTACAATGACTGAACAATGACTGAACAATGACTGTACAATGACTGTACTATGACTGCACAATGACTGTACAATAACTGTACAATGACTGTACAATGACTGTACAATGACTGTACAATGACTGAACAATGACTGTACAATGACTGTACAATGACTGAACAATGACTGCACAATGACTGTACAATGACTGTACAATGACTGTACAATGACTGTACAATGACTGAACAATGACTGTACAATGACTGAACAATGACTGTACAATGACTGTACAATGACTGTACAATGACTGCACAATGACTGTACAATGACTGAACAATGACTGTACAATGACTGCACAATGACTGTACAATGACTGTACAATGACTGCACAATGACTGTACAATGACTGAACAATGACTGAACAATGACTGTACAATGACTGTACTATGACTGCACAATGACTGTACAATGACTGCACAATGACTGTACAATGACTGAACAATGACTGTACAATGACTGTACAATGACTGAACAATGACTGCACAATGACTGAACAATGACTGTACAATGACTGTACAATGACTGTACAATGACTGAACAATGACTGCACAATGACTGTACAATGACTGTACAATGACTGTACAATGACTGTACAATGACTGTACAATGACTGTACAATGACTGAACAATGACTGCACAATGACTGTACAATGACTGTACAATGACTGTACAATGACTGAACAATGACTGTACAATAACTGAACAATGACTGCACAATGACTGTACAATGACTGAACAATGACTGCACAATGACTGTACAATGACTGAACAATGACTGTACAATGACTGCACTATGACTGCACAATGACTGAACAATGACTGCACAATGAATGAACAATGACTGTACAATGACTGTACAATGACTGAACAATGACTGTACAATGACTGAACAATGACTGCACAATGACTGTACAATGACTGTACAATGACTGTACAATGACTGAACAATGACTGTACAATGACTGAACAATGACTGCACAATGACTGTACAATGACTGAACAATGACTGCACAATGACTGAACAATGACTGTACAATGACTGAACAATGACTGTACAATGACTGAACAATGACTGTACAATGACTGAACAATGTCTGTACAATGACTGAACAATGACTGAACAATGACTGTACAATGAGCTGAACAATGACTGTACAATGACTGAACAATGACTGTACAATGACTGTACTATGACTGCACAATGACTGTACAATAACTGTACAATGACTGTACAATGACTGTACAATGACTGTACAATGACTGAACAATGACTGTACAATGACTGTACAATGACTGAACAATGACTGAACAATGACTGTACAATGACTGTACAATGACTGCACAATGACTGTACAATGACTGAACAATGACTGTACAATGACTGAACAATGACTGTACAATGACTGTACAATGACTGTACAATGACTGCACAATGACTGTACAATGACTGAACAATGACTGTACAATGACTGCACAATGACTGTACAATGACTGTACAATGACTGCACAATGACTGTACAATGACTGAACAATGACTGAACAATGACTGTACAATGACTGTACTATGACTGCACAATGACTGTACAATGACTGCACAATGACTGTACAATGACTGAACAATGACTGTACAATGACTGAACAATGACTGTACAATGACTGAACAATGACTGTACAATGACTGTACAATGACTGCACAATGACTGTACAATGACTGAACAATGACTGAACAATGACTGAACAATGACTGTACAATGACTGTACTATGACTGCACAATGACTGTACAATGACTGCACAATGACTGTACAATGACTGAACAATGACTGTACAATGACTGTACAATGACTGAACAATGACTGCACAATGACTGAACAATGACTGTACAATGACTGTACAATGACTGAACAATGACTGTACAATGACTGAACAATGACTGCACAATGACTGTACAATGACTGTACAATGACTGTACAATGACTGAACAATGACTGTACAATAACTGAACAATGACTGCACAATGACTGTACAATGACTGAACAATGACTGCACAATGACTGTACAATGACTGAACAATGACTGTACAATGACTGCACTATGACTGCACAATGACTGAACAATGACTGCACAATGACTGAACAATGACTGTACAATGACTGTACAATGACTGAACAATGACTGTACAATGACTGAACAATGACTGCACAATGACTGTACAATGACTGTACAATGACTGTACAATGACTGAACAATGACTGTACAATAACTGAACAATGACTGCACAATGACTGTACAATGACTGAACAATGACTGCACAATGACTGCACAATGACTGAACAATGACTGTACAATGACTGTACAATGACTGAACAATGACTGTACAATGACTGAACAATGACTGCACAATGACTGTACAATGACTGTACAATGACTGTACAATGACTGAACAATGACTGTACAATGACTGAACAATGACTGCACAATGACTGTACAATGACTGAACAATGACTGCACAATGACTGTACAATGACTGAACAATGACTGTACAATGACTGCACTATGACTGCACAATGACTGTACAATGACTGAACAATGACTGTACAATAACTGAACAATGACTGTACAATGACTGTACAATGACTGTACAATGACTGAACAATGACTGTACAATGACTGAACAATGACTGTACAATGACTGAACAATGACTGTACAATGACTGAACAATGACTGAACAATGACTGTACAATGACTGTACAATGACTGTACAATGACTGCACAATGACTGTACAATGACTGTACAATGACTGAACAATGACTGTACAATGACTGTAAAATGACTGTACAATGACTGTACAATGACTGTACAATGACTGTACAATGACTGAACAATGACTGTACAATGACTGAACAATGTCTGTACAATGACTGAACAATGACTGAACAATGACTGTACAATGACTGAACAATGACTGTACAATGACTGAACAATGACTGTACAATGACTGAACAATGACTGTACAATGACTGCACAATGACTGTACAATGACTGAACAATGACTGCACAATGACTGAACAATGACTGTACAATGACTGTACAATGACTGAACAATGACTGTACAATGACTGTACAATGACTGCACAATGACTGTACAATGACTGAACAATGACTGCACAATGACTGTACAATGACTGTACAATGACTGCACAATGACTGTACAATGACTGAACAATGACTGCACAATGACTGTACAATGACTGTACAATGACTGTACAATGACTATCTAAAATGCTTCTTTCTTTTTGTATCCTCAATTTAAAATCATATCTATGTAGGATCAGCAATGAACTACTAGGAGCTAGCTGCTAGAATTGGGAAGTTGTTTAAAATTGTTTGCTCTATCTTAAAGGGACACTAAACCCAATTTTTTTCTTTCATGATTCAGATAGAGCATGAGATTTTAAGCACCTTTCTAATTCACCACTCCTATTATCAATTTTTCTTTGTTCTCATGTTATCTTGATTTGAAAAAGCAGTAATGAAAGGTTAGGAGCCGGCCCATTTTTAGTTCAGCACCTGGGTAGCACTTGCTGATTTGTGGCTAAATGTAGCAAACCAATCAGCAAGCTCTACCAAGGTGCTGAACTAAAAATGGGCCGGCTCCTAACCTTTCATTACTGGTTTTTCAAATCAAGATAACAAGAGAACAAATAAAAATTGATAATAGGAGTCAATTAGAAAGTTGTTTAAAATTGCATGCGCTATCTGAATCATGGAAAAAATTTTGGCGTTAGTGTCCCTTTAATTGTGAAAGAAAACAATTGGGCTTCTTGTCCCTTTAATTATGGTGCATTATCATTTAATAATTGTGATTACTAAACGTGACTTTCTTGCACAATTGTGTATGGTGTAGGCTCTGTTTTCCGTGATGAGTTTGATCTGGCCATACTTCAGCTGCAAGAGAACAATCGGCTGGAAGATCTCAAGCGGAAATGGTGGGATGGAGGAAAATGTCCAAAGGAGGAAGACCATCGAGCCAAAGGTAAAATACAATATTCTTTCCAGGTTAACACCAAATTCCTTACCTGATTTAAATGGTGCTTTTTTTCTCCTGCACATTTCAGCTGTCATTTTATATCACTTTCCTTTCTGCTAACTCTCAAGAGTAGGCCTTACTTTTGGCTAGCTTACAAGTGGCGCGCTATTTAGAGCTCATGCTCGAACGCTAACTTTGCTAGAAGTTAACTTTTTGTACAAGTCGGGTAGTGCTTATATTACAAGTTGAAAGTAAAAAGTTGAAATGTCTTACCCTTACAGGGACACTGAGCCCAAATTTTTTCTTTAAGCAACTTTCTAATTTACTCCTATTATTACATTTTCTTCATTCTCTTGGTATCTTTATTTGAAATACAAGAATGTAAGTTTAGATGCTAGCCCATTTTTGGTGAACAACCTGGGTTGTTCTTGCTGATTGGTGGATAAATTCACCCACCAATAAAACAAGTGCTGTCTAGGGTCCTAAAACAAAAAAGAGGCTTAGATGCCTTCTTTTTCAAATAAAGATAGCAAGAGAACAAAGAACATTTGATAATAGGAGTAAATTAGAAAGTTGCTTAAAATTGCATGCTCTATCTGAATTACAAAAGAATAAATTTGGGTTCAGTGTCCCTTTAAGAACCAGGGCTATTTTTACATTTCTGCGATGTTTGTGCTTAGCTGTAATTTTCCTCTTACTCATTTACTGTACCCACACATATCATATACCGTTTATATACTCATTACTGTACCCACACATATTATATACCGTTTATATACTCATTTACTGTACACACACATATTATATACCGTTTATATACTCATTTACTGTACCCACACATATCATATACTGTTTATATACTCATTTACTGTACACACACATATTATATACCGTTTATATACTCATTACTGTACCCACACATATTATATACCGTTTATATACTCATTTACTGTACACACACATATTATATACCGTTTATATACTCATTTACTGTACACACACATATTATATACCGTTTATATACTCATTTACTGTACACACACATATCATATACCGTTTATATACTCATTTACTGTACACACACATATTATATACCGTTTATATACTCATTACTGTACCCACACATATTATATACAGTTTATATACTCATTACTGTACTCACACATATTATATACCGTTTATATACTCATCACTGTACCCACACATATCATATACAGTTTATATACTCATTACTGTACACACACATATTATATACCGTTTATATACTCATCACTGTACCCACACATATCATATACCGTTTATATACTCATTTACTGTACACACACATATTATATACCGTTTATATACTCATTTACTGTACACACACATATCATATACCGTTTATATACTCATTACTGTACCCACACATATTATATACCGTTTATATACTCATTTACTGTACACACACATATTATATACCGTTTATATACTCATTTACTGTACCCACACATATCATATACCGTTTATATACTCATTTACTGTACACACACATATTATATACCGTTTATATACTCATTTACTGTACCCACACATATCATATACAGTTTATATACTCATTACTGTACACACACATATTATATACCGTTTATATACTCATTACTGTACCCACACATATCATATACAGTTTATATACTCATTTACTGTACCCACACATATTATATACCGTTTATATACTCATCACTGTACCCACACATATCATATACCGTTTATATACTCATCACTGTACCCACACATATCATATACAGTTTATATACTCATTACTGTACACACACATATTATATACCGTTTATATACTCATTTACTGTACCCACACATATTATATACAGTTTATATACTCATTACTGTACACACACATATTATATACCGTTTATATACTCATTTACTGTACATACACATATTATATACAGTTTATATACTCATTTACTGTACCCACACATATCATATACCGTTTATATACTCATTTACTGTACCCACACATATCATATACCGTTTATATACTCATTACTGTACACACACATATTATATACCGTTTATATACTCATTTACTGTACACACACATATTATATACTGTTTATATACTCATTACTGTACCCACACATATTATATACAGTTTATATACTCATTTACTGTACCCACACATATCATATACCGTTTATATACTCATCACTGTACCCACACATATCATATACAGTTTATATACTCATTACTGTACCCACACATATTATATACAGTTTATATACTCATTACTGTACCCACACATATCATATACCGTTTATATGCTCATTTACTGTACACACACATATTATATACCGTTTATATACTCATTTACTGTACCCACACATATCATATACCGTTTATATACTCATTACTGTACACACACATATTATATACTGTTTATATACTCATTTACTGTACACACACATATTATATACTGTTTATATACTCATTACTGTACCCACACATATTATATACCGTTTATATACTCATCACTGTACCCACACATATTATATACCGTTTATATACTCATTTACTGTACCCACACATATCATATACAGTTTATATACTCATTTACTGTACCCACACATATTATATACAGTTTATATACTCATTTACTGTACCCACACATATCATATACCGTTTATATAGTCATCACTGTACCCACACATATCATATACCGTTTATATACTCATTTACTGTACCCACACATATCATATACCGTTTATATGCTCATTTACTGTACCCACACATATTATATACCGTTTATATACTCATTTACTGTACCCACACATATCATATACCGTTTATATACTCATCACTGTACCCACACATATCATATACCGTTTATATACTCATTTACTGTACCCACACATATCATATACCGTTTATATGCTCATTTACTGTAGCCACACATATCATATACCGTTTATATACTCATTACTGTACCCACACATATCATATACCGTTTATATACTCATCACTGTACCCACACATATCATATACCGTTTATATACTCATTTACTGTACCCACACATATCATATACCGTTTATATGCTCATTTACTGTAGCCACACATATCATATACCGTTTATATACTCATTTACTGTACCCACACATATTATATACCGTTTTTCTTGCCATTAAATGGACTTTCATCATATCTTATAATTTACTATACAAAAATTATAAAATATGATGAAAAATTGAAAACAAAAAAACCTTTTTCTAACTTCCAAAATCTGTTACACATCTACAACCACCAAAAAAAACACCCATTCTAAATAGTTTATAAATTTTGTCCTGAGTTTAGAAATACCCAATGTTTACACGTTCTTTGCTTTTTTTGTAAGTTATAGGGCCATAAATACAAGTAGCACTTTACTATTACCAAACCATGTTTTTTCAAAATTAGCGCTAGTTACATTGTAACACTGATATCTGTCAGGAATCCCTGAATAACCCTTCACATATAAAGTATATACATTTTTTAAGTAGACACCCCAAAGTATTGATCTAGGCCCATTTTTGTATATTTCATGCCACCATTTCACCGCCAAAAGCAATCAAATAAAAAAAAAATCATTTTTTCACTAACTTTTTTACAAACTTTAGGTTTCTCACTGAAATTATTTACACCGCTACACTATGACACTTTTTTTGCACAAAGTGGGAGAGAGAAGGGAGGAAATTTTGTTCTAAGGGATCTGGGAGGGGTGTGGGGTTGTTTATTGAGGGGGGAAGCTACACTACAAAAAAATATAAAAAAACAAAAATAACGTTTGATGAAAAACTGGGTACTGGCAGACAGCTGCCAGTACCCAAGATGGCGCACAATAAGGTAGAGGGGGAGGGTTAGAGAGCTGTTCTGGGGAGGGATCAGGGAGGTTGGGGGCTAAGGGGGAATCCTACACAGCAGAATATGTAAATATGTTAAAAAAATAAAAGATACCTTTTCTTTTAGTACTGGCAGACTGCTAAGGCGGGGTCAATTGTGGGGGGGCGGGGGAGGGAATAGAGCTGTTTGGGAAGGATCGGGGGGTGGGATGTTTCAGGTGGGAGGCTGATCTCTACACTAAAGCTAAAATTATCCCTGCAAGCTCCCTACAAGCTACCTAATTAACCCCTTCACTGCTGGGAAAAATACATGTGTGGTGCGCAGCGGCATTTAGCGGCCTTCTAATTACCAAAAAGCAACGCCAAAGCAAGCCATATAAGTCTGCTATTTCTGAACAAAGGGGATCCCAGAGAAGCATTTACAACCATTTGTGCCATAATTGCACAAGCTGTTTGTAAATAATTTCAGTGAGAAACCTAAAGTTGGTTAAAAAATGTGTGAAAAACTGAACGATTTTTTTTATTTGATTGCAATTGGCGGTGAAATGGTGGCATGAAATATACCAAAATGGGCCTAGATCAATACTTTGAGATGTCTACTAAAAAAATATATATATACATGTCAATGGATATTCAGAGATTCCTAACAGATATCAGTGTCCCAATGTAACTAGCGCTAATTTTTAAATAAAGTGGTTTGGAAATAGCAAAGTGCTACTTGTATTTATGGCCCTATAACTTGCAAAAAAAGCAAAGAACATGTAAACACAGAGGGCGCGATCCGATAAAGGTCGTAGTTTGCGGTGCAAGCGAGGGAACCCCCGCCTCCCGTAGTTTCAGCTCGCAACTCGAGCTATCTAATATACGGCACCGTCAGATGCTAAGGTGCCGTAAGTCGGATAAACCAGCGATGTCCAGAAATCTGCGTAAGTACAAATTTCTGGAGTTACCAATGACTTACGGCACTTTAGAAACTGCCGGCGCCTACAAAAACTGACTAAGTTATGAAATCACCCGTACTGTCTAACACGCCTCCCAAACATAGCCCCACATGTCTAACCCTCTATCCGCTATCCCCCCTCACTCTCCTAATAATAAATGCATTAACCCCTAAACCGCCGCTCCCGGACCCCCGCCGCCACCTAATAAAGTTATTAACCCCTAAACCGCCACGTCCGGACCCCCCCACCTTTTACATTAACTACCCCCTAATATGAGTTCCTACCCCGCCGCCACCTACATTAACTACCCCCTAATGTGAGCCCCTATACCGCTGCCAGCTACATTACCTACCCCCTAATGTGAGCCCCTATACCGCCGCCACCTACATTAACCACCCCCTAATGTGAGCCCCAATACCGCTGCCAGCTATATTACCTACCCCCTAATGTGAGCTCCTACCCCGCCGCCAACTATATTAAAATAATTAACCCCTAATCTAATCCCCCTACCCCGCCGCCAGCTATATTAAATAATTAACCCCTAATCTAATCCCCCTACACCGCCGCCACCTATATTAAATTAATTAACCCCTAAAATACTAAACTATCCCTACCACTAAACCTAAGTCTAACCCTACAAATAGCCCTGAAAAGGGCTATTATTCTAAACTATTTAATATAGTTAATATCGTTATTATATTATATATATATTAAGTATGATAACCCTATCTAACTCTAACATCCCTAACTAAATTCTTATTAAAATAAATCTAATTAATATTAATAATATTAATTAAAATATTCCTATTTAAATCTAAATACTTACCTATAAAATAAACCCTAAGATAACTACAATGTAATTAATAATTACATTGTAGCTATTTTAGGGTTTATATTTATTTTACAGGTAACTTGGTTTTTATTTTAACTAGGTACAATAGCTATTAAATAGTTAATAACTATTTAATAACTACCTAGTTAAAATAATTACCAATTTACCTGTAAAATAAATCCTAACCTAAGTTACAAATACACCTACACTATCAATAAATTAAATAAACTACAAATATCTTAACTAAAATACAATTAAATAAACTAAATTACAAAAAAACCACTAAATTACAAAAAATAAAAAAAGATTACAAGAATTTTAAGCTAATTACACCTATTCTAAGCCCCCTAATAAAATAAAAAAGCCCCCAAATCAGCCAATCAGATTCAAGTTCAATACGATTGGCTGATTGGTTCAGCCAATTGGATTGAATTTGAATCTGATTGGCTGATTCAATCAGCCAATCAGATTTTTCTACCTTAATTCCGATTGGCTGATAGAATCCTATCAGCCAATCGGAATTCGATGGACGCCATCTTGGATGATGTCATTTAAAGGAACCTCATTCGTCGGGAAGTCGTCGTGCCGGATGGATGTCCCTCGTCGGAGGAGCGAAGAAAGAAGATTGAAGATGCCGCTTGGAAGAAAACTTTGCCCCGATGGAGGACCTCTTCTTTGCCCCTTGATTGAAGACATCGCCCGGATGGAAGACTTCTTCTCTGCCGCTTGATTGAAGACATCGCCCGGATGGAAGACTTCTTCTCTGCCGCTCGATTGAAGACATCGCCCGGATCGGATGAAGAGTTCTGCCCGGCTGGGTGAAGACAAGGTAGGGAGATCTTCAAGGGGGTAGTGTTAGGTTTATTTAAGGGGGGTTTGGGTTAGAGTAGGGGTATGTGGGTGTGGTGGGTTGTAATGTTGGGGGGGTATTGTGGGTTTTTTTAGAGGCAAAAGAGTTGATTTCTTTGGGGCATGCCCCGCAAAAGGCTCTTTTAACGGCTGGTAAGGTAATAGAGCTGTTAACTTTTTTAATTTAGAATAGGGTAGGGAATTTTTTTTATTTTGGGGGGCTTTATTATTTTATTATGGGGCTTAGAATAGGTGTAATTAGCTTAAAAATCTTGTAATTTTTTTTATTTTTTGTAATTTAGTGGGGTTTTTTGTTTGTAATTTAGTTTAGTTTATTTAATTGTATTTTAGTTTAGATATTTATAGTTTATTTAATTTATTGATAGTGTAGGTGTATTTGTAACTTAGGTTAGGATTTATTTTACAGGTAAATTGGTAATTATTTTAACTAGGTAGCTATTAAATAGTTAATAACTATTTAATAGCTATTGTACCTAGTTAAAATAAATACCAAGTTACCTGTAAAATAAATATAAACCCTAAAATTGCTACAATGTAATTATTAATTATATTGTAGCTATCTTAGGGTTTATTTTATAGGTAAGAATTTAGATTTATTTATTAATAATATTAATATTAATTAGATTTATTTTAATAAGAATTTAGTTAGGGATGTTAGAGTTAGATAGGGTTATTATACTTAATATATATATAATATAATAACGATATTAACTATATTAAACCTAATATAATTAGGGTTAATTAGGGTTAATATAGTTAATATATATAATATAATAACAATATTAACTATATTAACCCTAATATAATTAGGGTTAATATAGTTAATATATATAATATAATAACTATATTAACTATATTAACCCTAATTATATTAGGGTTAATATAGTTAATATAGCTGGCGGCGGTGTAGGGGGATTAAATTAGGGGTTAATCTATTTAATATAGGTGGCGGCGGTGTAGGGGGATTAGATTAGGGGGTAATACATTTATTATAGGTGGCGGCGGTGTAGGGGGATTAGATTAGGGGTTAATACATTTATTATAGGTGGCGGCGGTGTAGGGGGATTTAGCTTAGATGCAAAAGAGCTGATTTCTTTGTGACAATGCCCCACAAAAAGCCCTTTTAAGGGCTGGTAAAAGAGCTGATTTCTTTGGGGAAATGCCCCGCAAAAAGCCCTTTTAAGGGCTGGCAATAGAGCTGTTACTTTGGGGCAATGTCATGCAAAAGGCCCTTTTAAGGGCTGGTAATAGAGGTAATTACTTTAGGGGGATTAGATTAGGGGTTAATGTATTTAATATAGGTGGCGGCGGTGTAGGGGGATTAGATTAGGGGTTAATACATTTAATATAGCTGGCGGCGGTGTAGGGGGATTAAATTAGGGGTTAATACATTTAATATAGCTGGCGGCGGTGTAGGGGGATTAAATTAGGGGTTAATACATTTAATATAGCTGGCGGCGGTGTAGGGGGATTAAATTAGGGGTTAATACATTTAATATAGCTGGCGGCGGTGTAGGGGGATTAGATTAGGAGTTAATACATTTAATATAGCTGGCGACGGGGTAGGAGCTCACATTAGGCGGTAGTTTAATGTAGCTGGCGGTGGTGTAAGGGGCTCACATTAGGGGGAATGTAATGTAGCTGGCAACGATGTAGGGGATCACATTAGGGGGTTATACTTTTAATGTAGGTGGCGGCAGGGTCCGGGAGCGGCGGTTTAGGGGTTAAATACTTTATTAGGGATTGCGGCGGGGGATCGCGTTAGGTGTTAGGTTTTATTTAGCAGTTTGTGGTTGACAGGTAGATAGACATTGCGCATGCGTTAGGTGTTAGGTTTTATTTAGCAGCCAGTTTAGGGAGTTACGGGGCTCCAATAGACAGCGTAAGGCTTACTACGGGTGCATTTTGTGGCGAGGTGAAAATGGAGTAAGATTTGTCCATTTTCGCCACGTAAGTCCTTACGCTATATATTGGATACCAAACTGCGCGGGTTTGGTATACCTGCCTATGGGCCAAAAAACTACGGCCGAAGGCAAAAATATACGAGCGTAAATTCTATGTTACGCCGTATATAGGATACTAAACCCACGCAAAATTCAGCGTCGCCGGCTTTTGCGGGCGAAGCTGCATATCGGATCGAGGCCCGAGTATTTCTAAACTCAGGACAAAATTTAGAAACTATTTAGCATGGGTGTTTTTTGGTGGTTGTAGATGTGTAACAGATTTTGGGGGTCAAAATTAGAAATAGTGTGTTTTTTTCTATTTTTTAATCATATTTTATAAAATGTTTTATAGTAAATTATAAGATATGATGAAAATAATGGTATCTTTAGAAAGTCCATTTAATGGCGAGAAAAACGGTATATAATATGTGTGGGTACAGTAAATGAGTAAGAGGAAAATTAAAGCTAAACACAAACACTGCAGAAATGTAAAAATAGCCTTTGTCCCAAACGGTCAGAAAATGGAAAAGTGCTGTGGTCCTTAAGGGGTTAATCATTTACAAATATGCAATAGTACTTACTTTGAATTTGAATGAGCAGTAGAATATTTTCGAGCAATCTTCAAAGTTAATCCAATTTTGCCTCCCCTGTATCATGTGACAGTTATTAGCCAATCACAAAATGCATGTATGTATATTATGTGCACTTTTGCACATGCTCAGTAGGATTGTGAATGCTTTGATAATAGAAGTATATTGGAACTTTTCATGCTGAATCATAAAACTTTCATTCTGACTTTAGTCTTCCTTTAATTATACACAGCTGATACTGATTTCATATGGATATAGAACTTTTTTCTTAAAGATTTTCCTTTAATTAACATTTATGTACAAGTGACTTCCTTCATATATTGAGTTTGGTGCCATTTCATTAATTGCTACATGTCGATGATGTCGAGGTCTGTTCCAGTCCATTTGAATAGTCGTGCAAAGCGCCTTGCATGACTTGTCTTGGTGTTTTATAATAAAACCTATTATAATCAATTGTAAAATCATTAAAAAGAACAGTTATGTGGTTTTCCACAAGCTTCACAGTGAGTTTGCTCCACCTATTCTTTACATTGAGATCATTCTGGTATTATCCATCAGGGGGACCTTTCAGTCACATTTTCACAAGATTTTAGGACTTTTTTTATTAAAAGCCTCAACCAATATAATATCTGTTTTGTACATTTTAAGTGGTAAGTTTTAAATGTTCACAGGGCTTTTATTCAATGTTAAAAGTATAGAAAACTTATTTTCTTCATGGTTCAGAAAAAGCAAACAGGAAAGTTATTTATTTTTTAACTTTGTACTCTTGGAATCCATTCTTGAAGAGCATACCTAGGTAGGCTCAGAAGTAAGCACGTGTCTGGAGCACTAAATTACAGTAGAATTCAAAAATGCTTTTAACAATGTTATATACTTTTGTGCACTATATAGCATCAGGTTTTGCACAATGTATAATATTGTTTTAAAGGGACAGTTAACACCAGAATTTTTATTGTTTAAAAAAAATAAATACTCAGCAATATGAATGCATTAACTGTCATGAATTTATATGAGTGGTTAGTTACAAAAGAAACTTGCATTCAAACAAACCTTATATAAATACTCCAAAGAAAAAACTTGCACCCGGTTTCTTCAATAAGGATGTTACCACTTTATTCACGTATTGTGGTACACTTCACACCCAAAAACATCCAACGTTTCGGTCCTCCACCTCGGACCTTTATCAAGGAAGACTCTGCACCGGCCATTGTTACCTTACAGGGAGTGCTAAGGTTGTGTAAGATATATATATATTCAAAAACATTAGGCAGTCATGAATTAATTTGTCATGATGATGTATTCTTGTTTTCACCTGTTTTTGGGGAGTTTTTCTTTGCTTCTGTGAAGGTCTGTGATTCCCCCTGCAAAAAGCAAATCTGTTACTTACAGCATTTTTGCCCATTTACTCTGTCTATCATGTTCACAATTGATTAACTAATATAAACAGTAAATTACAAAAGCTTAACAGAGAAGCCAATAATTATATATATATACCTGTATATTCCTTTATATAAATATTGAAACTATTTTAATAATAAGCCTTAATTTTACATTTAATATTACAAAATATTTTGTGTTATTATATTTTACATTTGTTTTGTTATGCATACTTTCAAATACAGAATAACAAAAGGAGCGCACAAAAGGGCTAAAGTGTAGCTGTATTGGATAGTTGAAGAAAGTGCAAAAATGCTTAAGGAACTGATAGATGTATCAGTTAGCAAGCGCAGAAGATTAAGCACAAATGCCAATCACTACTACAATCTATATATCCTAGCTATGCACCAATATATTTTAAATAAGAGAGAAGCAACAACAAGAAATGATGTAATCTGATAAATTAACCTAGAAACAAATTTTCCATTTAAAATACATAAAACATTACAATTTCATTTGCAATACATAAACATTTAATATTTTAGATAAACATTTAATAGAAATAAATATAATAAGGTCGACCTTGTGAAAAATATAAAATAAAATAACAATAAAATTCACAAAATTTGACAATAAAATAGTGGATAAATTACAAATAAATCACTGAATAAAATGTCAGAGAATAGATAAACAATCATCAAAAGCCAAAGATCCTAAAAAAGTCTTTTAAATGCTGAGTTTGTGTATGCTTATGGTCCGTGTGAGCGGTAAACTCCTGGTGACAAAGAGAGAATCTTCTTAGGGCAGTATAAAAAGCCGTGTATTATATAATCACTCTGTACTCACAGTGTCAGATAGCTGAAATCTGCGAAGATATTGCCCAATAGAGTGCCGTATTATTCCTTTTGATGTCCCAAAATCTCTCCACAGGTGAATAAACAATACTGAGCAGGAAATAATGTGACTCTGTTGCTAGAGTACGTAAGTTAAATAACAAAATAATAGGCAATATATTCTGTAGCTAATCCACAATCCTGGAGCTCAAGCCACAATACGGCTGCTAGCTGAATAACCCCTGAACTGACCGGCTAATATACAATCAGCCCGGACAGTCAGAGGTGCCGTAGCTAAAATTCAGGAGCGCCGTGAAGCAGTGGTAAAGTAGCTCTATGCGGAAGATAGAATAGACTCCGTATGCAGAGTTTTAACAAGAGCAACGCGTTTCAACATTAATTCTTGTCAATCACCAAATCCTCTTTCAACCCCACTAGATAAAAACAGTCCCTCAGCCCCCCCCACAAACCTCCGATCCGGCCAGGCCCACAAAAAAAAGTCATCTAGGTAGTTCACCACTTATGAAAAACCCGACCAGACCGTCACCACCCAATCGAGGAAAGTGCTAAAGCACTCGAACAAGGAGCATGGAATGGAATACCCCATGGGGAGGCAGAGATCCACGTAATAGGCACCGTTTTAAACAACAACCCAGGAGGTAATGAGAGGATGGATGAACCGGTAACAACCGGAAGGCCGCCTCTATATCAATCTTGGCCAACAACTCCAAAGGACCAGCCTCCTTCACGAGCTTGACAGCCAGATCAAAAGATGTATATGATACAGAAGCCAGCTCCTCCGGAATACCGTCATTCACGGAACCCCCTTTAAGGAAGGACAGGTGATGTATCATCCTGAACTTCCCCAGGTCCTTCTTAGGGACCACCCCGAGTGGTGAAATGCGCAACTGTGGAATCGGAGGAGCCCCAAATGGACCAGCCATACGCCCCAACGCAATCTCCTTATCCCATTTGTCCCGCACCCCCTCCGGCTATTCCATAGACAATTTTAAGTTACTCATGAATTTAACAGCCCTCCCCCGCCGTAGAAAAGGGATTCGAAAGCCAAATTCAAACCCATGCCACAACAACAAAGCCTTCTTCTTGCAACCCTTATGCTTAGCGTACCATGCAAGCCAGGATGCCATCCTGCTCACCGGAATTAGTCCCCTTGTCCCCTTGCTTTTCGGAAGCACTTTGAGAAGGGGTGGAAACCCCCACACCCTGAACACTCATGCCGAAATTTGCATGATAAGCCCAATTTACACACCTTCTCATTAAAGGCAAAGCAGAAACCTTTTTTGACAGATTCCGACGGTCCTCTCTGAGGGGAACCGCCGGCTCCCGCGCAAAAGGGCTGTGATGATCTGAGCGGGGTCATGACCTTGAGCCATAAGCCCATAGCCTGGTCATCCCATCGCATCTCTGGCTTAACAGACAAGAGCTGATGAAACTGCTCATCATACGCCCACCAAGCCACACCCCCATACATTTGCTGCACGGCAGCGACCTCATCCAAAGAAAGTTTTTGGTATCTTCCTATAGCACTTCTTTCTCTCCTCTTCCTCCGTTTTGGACGCATCCTTCTTGGAATCCTCAGGGATTTCGAAAGATTGGTCAAACGGTAAAAGGAAAAACAACTCAATGAAGTCCCTCTTCCATATCTTTTTCCCTCAAGTCTGCCGTAAGATGCATGCCCAAAGGGCAGATGGAACAAAGACAGGACCGCAACAAGGCGGTGTCCGCAATATTAAGCTCTGGACCCCCTGACCCCTTCCCTAATGCGTTGACATCAGCAGGGGGACCACTGTAGCAGACTGGCCCTGGGGGCCAACCGCCGCAATGAGATCTGACCCAACCAATGGCGACCCCCCTGTGATGGTACTGACTACAGATGCCACCCGTGGTACCCACGCACTAGCCACCACCCCAGAGCCCTGCGACCCCGAACCCTCTAGCCTAGCCAGAAAGTCATGTAACCCTGCTACCACAGGGACAGCAACAGATTCCTTACATACATTCACTCCCGTGTTCACCCCAACACACTGACCCACCATAGCAGCCCCGCCAGTACCTGTTCTTGAACCAGGTTCCGTAGCAGCCACCTGATGCTCTTCTTTGTGTCCTGCAGCCTGTAAAAAAGACACATGTGACAAGCCTCCCACCGGCGCCCACATCCAAGCACCTCTCTGCGCAGTGGAAAGGCCCAGGGCACCAGCCGAAACTCCCCCCCCTTCCTCTCTTAGGAGCCGTAGCCTCGGCGCCGCCCTGACCCAGATCCTCCGCCCTGTACTTCCAGTGCTGCCTGCCCCCAGGAGGCAACCCACCTCTCCACCAGCCTATACGGCTGTCTTACAACTCCAGTAGTCCCTCTAGACACAGAATAATTACCCCTCCCCACTTCCCCCCTCTGGCCATGGCCGAAGCCCTTGGACATACTCACCGACTCCCTCATGTCCATTACTTAAGCATGTTCCTCAAATGGAACGCTGTCCTCCAAATCCAGCCTGATGGTCTCGGTCCATGAATCCTGCAGGCCATAGGTATCCCCTCCCAGGCTGTCACCCCAAACAGCAAGCAGGCTAGAAGTCCCAGGTCATGACACCACATCCCCAAAATCTGTTAAAGAAACATTGTTAGGCTCAGTCCCAGCATCCCTGACAGGGACAGCCCTACGCAACACCCTACCATGACCCCCAACTGCTGAGAAGCCCCCCTAGACACTACTGGGAGCATAGACCGACTTTGAACCCCCCCCCTTGGAGTGGTGGGCAGGACCTTATCCTCCTCTGAGGAATCCAAGCAAAGGGTGAGGTCCTCAAGGTCGTCCCAGGCCTCAAAGACCCCCTGTGACTCAGGAGTATCCCCTCTGCTATCGACCCACCAACTACATATACTCCCTGAGAGACCACAGTATCAAAATTTGCCCTATTACCCCTGGCAATATCGACTCCCATCACTATAGCCTGAGCTTCCACATGCGGCACCCCCCCCAGGCTGTCATCCCCAGCCGTATGAAATTACCCGCCCCCCTGGAGCCTTCCCCCCCTCTACCGCCACTGCCCCTTACCACCCCAGGTCCCCTTGGGCCGTGACACCTGCCATGCTGCTGTGATCCGCCTCCAGGCCCCCACAGGCCGTGCACCCCCATCTTACCCGGCACCAGACTCCTACTGGCTTAGCTGGGGCAGGACTCTGGGTCCCTCTGCGTAGCTGCTGGGGCCTCCTGAGCCACGTAAATGATAGCTGCCACCTTCTTTGACGTCTTCCTGGCTCCCAGACTAGGACTGCTTCTTCTACGGACACCGGAACTCCTCCCACTATCTGGACTGAGGCGAGATGGAGGCTTTGAGCGGCGGACAGGCCGGGACCTCACCGCCACCTGTTCCTCACCACCGTCAACACTAGGATCTAGCAACCAGGTAGGACCCCTTGTCTCTGCAGCGTCCCTCAATTGAGCAAGCAAGGCGTCAAGCTGAGCCATACCCAAGACTGAGCGGGAAGAAGCACGAAGGAGCAAGTGTGGAAGCTGCTGTCACCACAATGTTTATTCACAAGTAACTTCCTGCCTTTTCCCGCTCAGCCCCTTAAGTATGGCTCATCTTGAACCAACCCCTTCTAATCCACCAACCAAAAAGGGGCCTCTTCCTCCCCTAGGTCAAAGTCCATTTACATTCACTCTGTCACTCACAGGGACTTCTGTAGATTTGCATAATCAACAAATGCATCATAAAAATACAATGAAATAGCACTTAGTCTGAACTTCAAATGAGTAGTAGATTTTTTTCTGACAATTTTCAGTTATGTCTATTTCCCCTCCTATCATGTGACAGCCATCAGCCAATCACAAATGCATATACGTATATTCTGTGAATTCTTACACATGCTCAGTAGGAGCTGGTGACTAAAAAGGTGTAAATATAAAAACATTGTGCACATTTTGTTTATGGAAGTAAATTAGAAAGTTGTTTAAATTGCTGCTCTATCTGAATCATGAAAGTTTAATTTTGACTTGAGTGTCCCTTTAACCCCTTTATGACCGAGGACGTGCAGGGTACGTCCTCAAAAAAAAGGCAGTTAACGCCTGAGGACGTACCCTGCACGTCCTCGGTGTGGAAAGCAGCTGGAAGCGATCCTGCTCACTTCCAGCTGCTTTCCGGTTATTGCAGTGATGCCTCGATATGGAGGCATCCTGCAATAACCTCACATGGCCATCCGATGCAGAGAGAGCCACTCTGTGCCCCTCTCTGCACCGGACATCGATGGCCGGTATCGTTGGTGGGTGGGAGCCGACTTGGGAGGCGGGTGGGCGGCCATCGGTGTGCCGCGTGACTTCAAGGGGGACGGAACCGTCGGGGGGCGCGCACGGACGCGCGCACGTGCACGGAGGGTGGCGGGCGGGCGCGTGCACGGGGCGGGAGCGGGTGGGAACCGCTACACTACGGAAAATGTTTTAATAAAAGTGGCCTAATCTTGTTTGTGCAAAAGCACAAAAAGTGATCGTGGAGGGGTGGGGGGTTGGTTTTGTGCGGGGGGAAGCTACACTACAGAAACGTTTAACAAATGTAAAAAAAAAAAAACATTTTTTCTTCTAAACTGGGTACTGGCAGACAGCTGCCAGTACCCAAGATGGCGCCCATTAAGTTAGAGTGGGAGGGTTATAGAGCTGTTTGGGGGGGATCAGTGAGGTTGGGGGCTAAGGGGGGATCGTACACAGCAGCATATGTAAATATGCTTAAAAAAATATATAGCTTTTATTTTAGTACTGGCAGACTTTCTGCCAGTACTTAAGATGGCGGGGACAATTGTGGGGTGGGGGAGGGAAGAGAGCTGTTTGGTAGGGATCAGGGGGTCTGATGTTTCAGGTGGGAGGCTGAGCTCTACACTAAATCTAATATTAACCCTGCAAGCTCCCTACAAGGTACCTAATTAACCCCTTCACTGCTAGCCATAATACACGTGTGATGCGCAGCGGCATTTAGCGGACTTCTAAATACCAAAAAGCAACGCCAAAGCCATATATGTCTGCTATTTCTGAACAAAGGGGATCCCAGAGAAGCATTTACAACCATTTGTGCCATAATTGCACAAGCTGTTTGTAAATGATTTCAGTGAGAAACCTAAAATTGTGAAAAATGTTACGTTTTTTTTAATTTGATCGCATTTGGCAGTGAAATGGTGGCATTAAATATACCAAAATGGGCCTAGATCAATACTTGGGGTTGTCTACTACACTACACTAAAGCTAAAATTACCCCAAAAAGCTCCCTACATGCTCCCTAATTAACCCCTTCACTGCTGGGCATAATACACGTGTAGTGCGCAGTGGCATTTAGTGGCCTTCTAATTACCAAAAAGCAACACCAAAGCCATATAAGTCTGCTATTTCTGAACAAAGGGGATCCCAGAGAAGAATTTACAACCATTTATGCCATAATTGCACAAGTTGTTTGTAAATCATTTCAGTGAGAAACCTAAAGTTTGTAAAAAAAATTGTGAAAAAGTGAACGATTTTTTTTATTTGATCGCATTTGGCGGTGAAATGGTGGCATGAAATATACCAAAATGGGCCTAGATCAATACTTTGGGATGTCTACTAAAAAAAATTATATACATGTCAATGAATATTCAGAGATTCCTGAAAGATATCAGTGTTCTAATGTAACTAGCGCTAATTTTGAAAAATAATGGTTTGGAAATAGCAAAGTGCTACTTGTATTTATTGCCTTATAACTTACAAAAAAAGCATAGAAGATGTAAACATTGGGTATTTCTAAACTCAGGACAAAATTTAGAAACTATTTAGCATGGGTGTTTTTTGGTGGTTGTAGATGTGTAACAGATTTTGGGGGTCAAAGCTAGAAAAAGTGGGGGTTTTTTTTTTCAATTTTTCCTCATATTTTATAATTTTTTTATAGTAAATGATAAGATATGATGAAAATAATGGTATCTTTAGAAAGTCCATTTAATGGCGAGAAGAACTGTATATAATATGTGTGGGTACAGTAAACGAGTAAGAGGAAAATTACAGCTAAACACAAACACTGCAAAAATATAAAAATAGCCTTGGTCCCAAACGGACAGAAAATGGAAAAGTGCTGTGGTCATTAAGGGGTTAAACCTAGATAGGCTCAGCAGTGAGCATTTGTCTAACATTCTATGGCAGCAGTGTTTACAACAATGTATTACATTGCTACCAACACTACTGCCGTAGAGTTATAAAAATAGGTGCATGTTCCTGAGTCTACCTAGGTTTACTCTTCAACAAAAGAGACCAAGTGAACAAAGCAAATTTAATAACAGAAATAAATGTTATTGCTCTATGTAATACAATATTCTTTTACTTTACTTCTTCCTTAAATTAGCCACAAGGATGATTCATTTGGTCAGTTTGCCAAATGCAGAAAATATACAGATGGTATCAAGAACGGTGGAGCATTTCCTGCGTTGTTCTCTTTAAAAAAACAAACAAACAAAAACGCAGCAAAGTATGTAGCTGCTAAGGAAATGGGCAAATGCAGTAGCAGGGTTTCATCAATATCTCTCTTGAGCTGGATTGTATCTTCAACAGTTTTCCAAATGTCACTGAATTGAATTTCCTCCTAAATGAAAACTATTGAATCTTAAGGAGGCGGCTGACACCCTGAATCACTTTCCTTAAAGAGAATGTCATTACCGCTAAGCTATACACTTAAATATCTTCATACACTACAACTATAGATGCCACATATTCTATCATCAACGTAATAACATTATCTTGACACGTAAAACCCTTGAAGTTGCCGTCTAAAAACAGAAGTGATACAAAATTGAGAGACTATAGAAAACATGAGAGAACTTTTGACCCTCTGATTTTACAACAAAAAAGTAATCATGTTGTTGAGATTGAACTGACCTCTGATGTCAGAAGCCTTGCTGGGATTAGGTCAATAAATCTTCTAACGCTCTGATATATAACGTCACAGTGAGGACTAGATCAGTTTATCTAATAGCTTTATAATAGCTTTTCAAACACCACTGCAGGTTACAGTGCACATCTACTGTGCTATCAACAATAACAACAAAGAGAAAAGTGTCATCTTGTATATTGCATTTAGATATTTTACAAGTTTTAAGTGTTAAAGTCTGATGTTTAGGTCAAAAAAAATGTGCAGTGATGTTAATATTTCTCTTTGTCTATCCAAAAACATAGTGCACAAAATCCACTGCTCTAGAGAACGGTATTGGAATTGGCTCCTGTTTTTATAACAGAGAATTATGTAACTACATGACATTGATCAATATTTCATACTCAACAGGAGAGCAGGGCTTACGTGCATGCATATGTCACTCCAAATCTTGTTTGCTTAATGTAACAGCATAGATTTTCTGATTCCTGGAAGTCATATATTTCTGCAAGGTCCTGGGAATCCTAAATTATAATCCCATAAAGGGATATTCCTCCAGACAAAGGAGCAGCTTTGTCTCTCCCTGTCTTTTATTTTAACTTGCTTACCATAGTATAAAAATAGTTTACCTCTAACACTTTTGTTAACCATCTCAGCCTTACAGGTGTATTATACATAAGAATATAAGCTTAAGTCAGCCCTCGGATTGTAGGGGCTTAGTTTATTTCTAAACTCATACTGTTGGCTGATACTTATTATCTATAATTATCTCCCTGGTAGCCACATATATATAATACAACCCTGGTTAAAGTGTTTTTAACTTAGCTTAAGCTATTGTATGAATGATTATTCCTTGTTGGGACCTATATTCCCTAATAAAGATAGAAATGTGTGAATACAATGGAATAATATTTTTCTAAAAAATCCCTAATCAGTCTTGCTGAGTTAACGTATACTCTTAT
This sequence comes from Bombina bombina, assembly GCF_027579735.1. NCBI lineage: Eukaryota > Metazoa > Chordata > Amphibia > Anura > Bombinatoridae > Bombina > Bombina bombina. Next base: position 134,917 of record NW_026510729.1, read on the forward strand.
CATGAGGCTAATCCTTCTATACTTAATTGTATATCTCTTCACAATTAGTTTAGCTAGTTGTTATGTTATGTTCGTTTAGTCTCCACGACAGGTAATAATCTAAGCGGCTTTTATAAATGTATAAACTTATTCTAACCCCTATTGAAGGGAAGCAATGATTAGAAATTACCTGTAACTATAACAACTCTGCTTCCCCATACCCCTTCTTTTGTCTTAAAGGACCAGTCAACACAGTATATTTGCATAATCAACAAGATAACAAGACAATGCAATAGCACTTAGTCTGAACTTCAAATGAGTAGTAGATTTTTTTTCTGACAATTCTAAAAGTTCTGTCTTTTTTCACTCCTCCTGTACCATGTGACAGCCATCAGCCATTCACAAATGCATACATGTACCATGTGACAGCCATCAGCCATTCACAAATGCATACACATACCATGTGACAGCCATCAGCCAATCACAAATGCATACACGTACCATGTGACAGCCATCAGACATTCACAAATGCATACACACTTATTCTTGCACATGCTCAGTAGTAGATGGTGACTCAAAAAGTTTAAATATAAAAAGACTGTGCACATTTAGTTAATGGAAGTAAATTGGAAAGTTGTTTAAAATAACTGCTATATCTGAATAATGAAAGTTTAATTTTGATTGAGTGTCCCTTTAAAAAACGTATATCAGTGTATTTCAGTGCTGAATGGATTTTTTTTTTTTGCAATACATGTATTATGTGTATTAGCCAAAATGGTTTAGTAAATTGTATTACTGTTTCAGAGACCGTTTATACTTTGCACAGGCTCTGGAGCATATATAGATATGCTCAGTTGTAAGGTTAACTGAGAGTTACCTTGTTCAGTAGAAGGAACCACGTGTCCAGTAGATGTTCTGCAGACCTAAGTTATGAATAGGCCATGATCTTAAACTATGCAGAGGGACTGGAACCAAACATCAGAATTAAACAGAGGTGTATTAGCATTGCCAGAAAACAAGCCAAGGTCAGTAACCAGGTAGATCAGCAGAGACCAGGTATCATAACAGAATAAACAGGCATATGGGTAATCTAGGAGACAGTTCCAAAAGTCAGCAATCAGAAAAACAATCCAAAACAGACGACTTGGTGCTGAGGCAGGCAATAACAAACTCTAGAAATCAGGCCAGGGTTATAACAGGAAGCACAGAACAGGGGCAGTAATGCCAGGATCGAATAACCAAGCACCAATTCAACGACATTGGAAAACTATTTATGGCGATCTTACTGCTGCAGAACCACTTCGGGAATACAAATAATTGTATCCTTAACACAGATCGCACAGCATATTTAATGCTACGTTGAATGCATACCCTGCTTTGCTTAGTGCACTTCACTTGTACTACAGTGATTGATCCAGCATTCTCCCCAGACACCAGGCAGATCCTCTTCTTCCTCTTGTTAGTGAGGTCTGAAGCACGCATGTGAAAGCAATTTGGGGCCCCGATGTCAGGGCACCAGTATTTTAAAGGTAAAGTTAAGCTCGTTCATGAGACGTGCATGCTCTGTTTGACTCTGATATCACTGGCAGTATAGTATTCAATGAAGAATGTACTTGTATCTAGTGTAAGTCACGTATGCGCAGAACAATATTTGATGTGAACGCGCTTTTAGCCGGGTGGGACCGCTCTCTGCGTGGAAACAGTGAAACACGGAAGTAGCTGCTGGGAGGAGTCGGGTAGGAAACGGCAATCACATTTAAAGTGATATATTATATATAAATATTACAGAAATAGTGAAAAAAGTTAGTGACTGCTTTATAATAGTTATGAATAAGGTTTGAGGGTAATCGCAACCCCAAAAAATGACCTTTACTTTAAATACATGTCAGGTAGCTGGCGGTGTGTCATGTAAACAGAGTTATTGTCAGTGCAATGCAAGGCACCATCTGATCAGGCAAAACCGTTTAAACTGATGGCTTTACATTGAAGCATTGCTTATACAAGTAAAAAGGATTTTGGTTTTGGCTGGAATGTTTCTTACATTAAACTAGAACCTTATGATTATATTTTTGACAAAGTTATACAATTACACTAAGGAATAGAAAAAACAGCCTAAACAATAATATTTTATCTTAAAACACTTTTGACTTAAAAATAATATTAAAAGGTTAAACCTTAAAACTTGTGGTATTGGAATAACCTCTCTAGCACATAGGACTCGCCTGCTAACTCCACTCGAATCTGGCTCTTTGCTCGCGTCAGGTAGCACACGTATTATAAGTTGAAAGTAAAGTTTTTCCACTTGCGTGCAAAGAGACATAATTAGAATATCGCGGCTGTGTGATTAGGGTTAGCGCGCAAGTATGGGTGTTAGGCTTTTTCCACTGTTCTCACTCCATTGAAGTCTAGGGGGAGTAGCATAACACAGCTGCAATATTCTAATTATGTCTCTTTGCGTGCAAGTGGAACAACTTTACTTTCAACTTATAATACGTGTGCTACCTGACGCGAGCAAAGAGCCAAATTCGAGTAGGTTCCCTACTCTGATAACCCCTAAACCACCACATAGCCCACCGCAAACTACCCCACTGTACTATTAACCCCTAAACCGCCGCACCCCCACATTGTATAGTACCCGCTGCATTATTAACCCCAAAACCACCCCCACATTGCAAAGTACCCCTCTACACTGTTAACCCCTAAACTGCCACAATCCTCATTGCAAAATAACCACTAACCTCTAAACCCCCTAACTAGCTAACCCACCTAACCTAACACCCTCTAAGTTACCCAAAAAAACAACACCTAACCTTACCTGAAAAAAACCCCAACATGACAAGAAGAAAAAAAATAACACCACAGAAAATAAAAAACTACCATTACAGAAAATAAAAAACTACTATTACAGAAAAACAGCAGTTATGCCTATTCTAAAAATAAAAATAAAAATGGAAGACACGGAACTGCTGTGGGCAGTAAATTGGCCAGGCCACCCAACCTGTGACAATCCCACATGATGCATACAGATATATGCAAACTATTGGCAATGACACTGGGGAAGTGGTTCTAGCGAGGGTGCTGTACACTGTCATTCATTACTGTTCCCAGCCACCCGCATCCTGCAGGATTGTCACAAGTTGAGATATGGGCATCTACTTATCAAGCCGTCAACTTACTTGCATTCAATGGCACCAATACGCTCGCCTAAGATCACCTAACTTCACTGCCGCGGACCTGAATACATTCTCCAAAGTTACCAAAAAAGCTGTCAAAAAGCCAAGCACCAAGTACGTGGGCGATGAGCAGTGGACTGTTGTTAACTGACAGTCATCGATCTCACTGCTCACTTTCCCAGCTTTATTGGTATACTGTCACCAAACACCCACACTATACTAAACTGTTTTACTTCTATCCCACCATTCCCGGACCCCGCCGCAACTAAATAAAGTTATTAACCCCTAAACCGCCGCTCCTGGAGCCCACCGCCACTCTAATAAACGTATTAACTCCTATCCTGCTGCTCCTGGAGCCCACCGCCACTCTAATAAACGTATTAACCCCTATCCTGCTGCTCCCGGAGCCAACCGCCACCTACATTATGTTATTAACCCCTAATCTGCCGCCCCCTACACCACCGCCACCGACATTATACTTATTAATCCCTAATCTGCCATCCCCAATGTCGCTACCACTATATTAAATTTATTAACCCCTAAACCTAACACCCCCTAACTTAAATATAATTAAAATAAATCTAAATAAAACCTAACATTAATAACTAAATAATTCCTATTTAAAACTAAATGCCTATAAAATAAACCCTAAGCTAGCTACAATATAACTAATAGTTACATTGTAGCTATCTTAGGGTTTATTTTTATTTCACAGGAAAGTTTGTATTTATTTTAAATAGGTAGAATAGTTACTAAATAGTTATTAACTATTTAATAACTACCTAGCTAAAATAAATACAAAAGTACCTGTAAAATAAAACCTAACCTAAATTACAATAACACCTAACACTACACTATAATGAACTAACTTACCTAAATTAAATACAATTAAATAAATTATATACAATTATCTAAAGTACAAAAAAAAATAATTACAGAAAATAAACAAATTACAAGATATTTAAACTAATTACACCTAATCTAATAGCCCTATCAAAATAAAAAAGCCCCCCCAAAAAATAATAAAAACCCATAGCCTAAACTAAACTACCAATAGCCCTTAAAAGGGCCTTTTGCGTGGCATTGCCCCAAATAAATCAGCTCTTTTACCTGTAAAAAAAAATACAAGCAACCCCCCAACAGTAAAACCCACCACCGACACAACCAACCCCCCAAATAAAATACTAACTAAAAAAAACCTAAGCTCCTCAAACAAAGTCCTCAATGAAGCCGGAAGAAGTCTTCATTCAGACGGCATCTTCTATCTTCATCCATCCGACGCAGAGTGGCTCCATCTTCAAAATATCCGACGCGGAGCATCCTCTTCCTTCCGACGACTACCGACGAATGAAGGTTCCTTTAAGTGACGTCATCCAAGATGGCGTTCCTTAGATTCCGATTGGCTGATAGAATTCTATCAGCCAATCGGAATCTAAGGGACACCATCTTGGATGACATCATTTAAAGGAACCTTCATTCGTCAGTAGTCGTTGGAAGGAAGAGGATGCTCCGTGTCGGATGTCTTGAAGATGGAGCCGCTCTGCGCCGGATGGATGAAGATAGAAGATGCCGTCTGGGTGAAGTCTTCTGCGGGCTTGGATGAAGACATCGGCCGCTTCATTGAGGACTACTCCCAGCTTTTTGGAGGATGGATGTCGGATCTTCAAAACTGTAAGTAAATCTTCTGGGGTTAGTGTTAAGATTTTTTTAAGGGTTTATTGGGTGGGTTTTAGTTTTATATTAGGACTTGAGCTGCAATAGAGCTAAATGCCCTTTTAAGGGCAATGTCCATACAAATGCCCTTTTCAGGGCATTGGGGAGCTTAGGTTTTTTTAGTTAGGGTTTTATTTGGGGGGTTGGTTGTGTGGGTGGTGGGTTTTACTGTTGGGGGGTTGTTTGTATTTTTTTTTACAGGTAAAAGAGCTGATTACTTTGGGGCAATGCCCCGCAAAAGGCCCTTTTAAGGGCCATTTGTAGTTTATTGTAGGCTAGGGGGGGTTTATTTTGGGGGGGGGGCTTTTTTATTTTCATAGGGCCCTTAGATTAGGTGTAATTAGTTTAAAGCTTTGATAATTTCTTTTTTCTTTTTTGTAACTTAGTGTTTATTGTTTTGTGCAACTTAGTTAGTTTTTTTTGTAACTTTGTAATTTTTAAGTGTAGAATTAAATTATTTGAGTAGGGTTAGTTGTTTAAATATATAATATAGTTAATTTAATTTATAGTTTAATGTAATTTTATTATAATAGTTATAATAGGTTAATTATTAGTTTAATATAGTTTAATGTAATTTTATTATAATAGTTATAATAGGTTAATTATTAGTTTAATATAGTTTAATGTAATTTTATTATAATAGAATAGGTTAATTATTAGTTTAATATAGTTTAATGTAATTTTATTATAATAGAATAGGTTAATTATTAGTTTAATATAGTTTAATGTAATTTTATTATAATAGAATAGGTTAATTATTAGTTTTGTTTTGTTTTTTGTTTTTTTTTATATGTTTTTATTGAGGAAAAACAAGACAAAATATTTCAATACAACATAACCACAAGAATAGGACCCCAACCTGTGGGGACAGATTACAATAATAGACAAAATCTTATAACATCGGTCGTATGAGGTATAAACAGTAGTTTACAGTATAGTAGCTATTAGGAATAACAAACTGAGATACAAGAATAATGCTAGCAATGGAATGGTATCTATGTGGTTGGTGAACTTATAAACTAACCTCATATTTTAGAATTTTGACATGTAGGACCCCTTTCCGGTCCCCGCGACTATAATTACCAAGAAATCTGGAAGACTCTAGCTACCATTACATGTATTACTCTTCTGGGTTATGGAGTATAAAAAAGTCATAAGATCTCTTTCAAGACTATTAAATATCATTTGGATAGCTTAAACTGAATCATATCATATCTTTGCATGACATGTAGGTTATCCAACTATCAAAAATTAGGGAAAGGGGAAAAGTGTTTTTAAAACATGTCAAGCAATGTTGTATTCGTGTGAATATAGGGAAAAGGTCTCAGGGAATCTGCGTTCCACTGTTTATATGAATAAACGCAAAATTAGGGGGGGGGAGAGTAAAGTTAGATTCAGCAGAGCTACAGATACCTTAGGACAAATCTAACTGAGCGAAATAAGCGCCAAGAAACTACAGTTCTCTCCAATTTCCAGGCACGTAGGAGCACTTTAACTAAGTATAGCAAACCTACAAGAGTGTTACTACCATCTTTGTGGGATAGCTGGTGGGCTTAGTAGAGATATGGTGGCTTAATACATAAAAACTATAGACCTTTCCAACTAAAATAGAACTAACTGTAACCAATCCTTTGCTTTCCTCTAGTGGACAGTATGAGAATCCACAACTTGTCTCTCTGAAATATTATATGGACTCTATACTACAACTAAAGATATTTTTACAGTAAATCTCAAGTTCCCTATAAAGACAGACATGAATTGCAGTATACCACCTCTGTCTTACACATCTCAGGTATATGTTAGTACAAAGAAGCTTACTATTAAAAGTTCCCTCAGAATCTGAGATAGGGCTCAATACATACGCGGATTGACCTGCTTAATGTCACAGTGTATATATAATCCTAGAAATACAGTTGCTGCGGCTAAGCAGCTATTAATTAGTAGGCGACAGAACAGCTCCAATATATTGATATTAGCTAAAATTATGTATCTTAGGGTTAGATAACTGGCCCCAAACCTCATGAGTTACCAGAGGGGTACAGAAATCAGAGAAACCAAAAGGGAAACATAGGGCATATGCATATTATTGGCATTTAAGCACTCCAGAAGTTTACATATCAATCAAGTTATAGTCCAATAAACTGAAAAGGAAAAAAAGAAAATAATCTGCAAACCTAGATAAAAAATAAACATATGCAGGCAGAACAGTGATAACGCTTGCTTGAAGTAACTAGGGATCCGCTGCTACAGGGAGAACTACAGATAAAGTATGTGCACAATTATCTTGGAACAAATGTCATTTGCTGCTCAAATGTCTCTCTATGATTGGGAAAGCTACAGCACACATCCCATTAATATGACCCTGTTCAATAGTCAACCGATGCCAGCCTTTAACAGGTAACATCCAAGGGCTTCTAAAATACTTGCTTTCAGCCGGTCTCTCGGCCATTCACGGCCTCGGTGCTCCTGCTGTCCAGGCATCCCTAGCTGGCTCAACTGTGTACCCCAGGTACTGATCGTGTAATAGGCCATTATTAGCAAGCTCAAGTTTTCCACCCTCTCGGTGAGCTTGGAGTCTATAGCCACTAGTCCCTCCATGTGTGTACTCACGGCTGGGTCGCACTTCAAAATAGAGTTCTCTCTACGTGATACAAATCTAGTGCTGGTAGGTATGAGTCTGCCCCCATACGCCTGTTATAGCAACATGGCCACACTCCAAAATCCAGCTCTCTCTCAGTGTTGTGGACTTAGTAATGACAGGTAGGAGCTCTGTGTCTGCCAACAGTGTGCTCGGCCACGATCCCACTTCCTCTTGCTGCATAAGGCCCCATAGTTCACGGGTATCTCCCGCCTTGTGTATGAGACAGAGGCCTCGGTCTGGGGATAACCATATGTCTTCACTATGTAATGATATAGCCTGACTACGCTGGATGCTGGCTTCGGGAGCGTGATTCTCTTGTCTAGGCTCTACATCTCCAGCGCTAGGCAACTGTGCTATATATGGCTCCTGTAGCATGGCGCAGAAGCTAGTTTCAAAGTCCATCAAAACTTGTCCCAAAGCATCCAGTATGTACTCCATTATCGTATGGCAGTTTATGATATTCCACTCTAAAGTATAAAGTGCTGTAACCCTGGCTGGTTGCAGAAAAAAGAATTTGCTTCAGCACAAACGGCTGGCTAGTCTGACTTGTCAGAATAATATAGAGGGGTAGGAAAAGGTATAGGCCGCTCCACAAACCCTCTGTGACGTACCTTTCCTATTCAGGACTGCTTGCTCTCGGTGGTCTGATAGAGATAGATTAATCTGATCCTTGAGTTGTGTTGAGCTCAGCTCTTGCAAAAAGAGCCAGGTCTGCAGGTCTCAGTAACAATAAACAGCCGTTTATTACAACTACAAGGTGGAGCACTATCTAACAGCAGCCATCTAGGTTAATTATTAGTTTAATATAGTTTAATTTAAATCTAAAGGTAAGTTTAAACTTATTATAAGATAGGGATGAGTTAATATTTAATGTACAGTTAGCGAGTTGTTAGGTTTAGGGATTAATAGGTTAATTTAGTTTATGGCGATGTGGGGGGCTGGTGGTTTAGGGGTTAATACATTTATTTAGTTGAGGTGGGCTCCGGGCGGCGGCGGGATAGGGGTTAATACTTTTATGTAGGTGGTAGCGGTGGCAGATTAGGTGTTAATAAGTATAATGTAGGTGGCGGCGGTGTAGGGGGCGGCAGATTAGGAGTGTTTAAACTCGGGGTACATGTTAGGGTGTTAGGTGTAAACGTAACTTTTATTCTCCCATAGGAATCAATGGGATATCGGGCAGCAGCGAACATAAAGACCCCTGCTCCATAACCTGTCTGAGGAAGCAGACAGACATCGCCGCATTTCAACCCAATCGAATACGATCAGGTTGATTGACAGCCCCCTGCTAGCGGCCAATTGGCCGCAAATTTGCAGGGGGCAGCGTTGCACCAGCAGTTCACAAGAGCTGCTGGCGCAATGCTGAATGTGGAGAGCGTATTGCGATGTCTGTCGGACCTGATACGCTGATCGGATCATGTCAGACACATAATAAATAGGCCCCTTCACGTGAATGGCTTAACGCAAAGAAGAGCTTAATGTACCAAAATTTGCCTAAACATCAATCAATTGCCTTGAAACTTGGCACAAACTCAGTTTGTCACTTTGATAACCTATCCAAGAAGTTTCATGGTATTTGTTTTCCCACGAGGCAAATAAGTGACATTAAGTTTGTTTTTGGGGAGCTTAATGTGGCTTAACGTACAAAATTGAACGTAGATGTTAACCAATTTCTCCCAAACTGCTCACAATACATTAATCTATCTATTCAAACATATTCTGAAAAATTTAGGACATTTGATAAAACATATTACGTTAAACCATTTTTTTACAATCCTAAAACATTTAGGGGCCAATTTATCAAAGCTTCAACTGATAATACGATGGAATCCGCTAGAATCTCACGTCATATCTGATGCAAATGGAATCCGCCGTAATTATCAAAGTGTCAAGATCGTCAAATGTTGAAATGTGTGACATAATATACCCTCCCGCGATCTCAATCTGACGCAGATCGATGCTTGCGTCATCCCAGATGTTTCGAATACACATTCAACTCTATAAGACCCTTTTTCCAATTTACCAAACATTTAACAGGTACACTTGTGTCTATTCCAGCGCAGCATACCTATCGTTCAAACCGCCACCCTTGAGGCCATAGAAATCAATGGGAATCTGAAAACACAGGAAGGTTATGTTTGATGCTGCAAGACGATAAAGCATATTAGATAATAAAAGTAAATTATAAACTTTATTAAAATTCTATACTCTTTCTAAATCAAACAATATTATTTCTACACATTTGGTGCACTAGTAGATATAGGGATAAAAATGAAATACATTACTACTTATGGATTATGTTACATCTTTGTCTATTATTACAAAGCAAGAGGACAATATTATTGCTCCAAACTTGGTGCACTAGTAGATATAGAGATAAAACTTAAATAAATGCATAACATAATATAGCTAACTTCCTTTTTTATTTTTTTTATTTTTTGGATAAATCTATATGCACCATGTTTAAGGCATGTAATACAAGTCCCACTCACCACTTCGCACCAAATTTGATGCAACAATTTTTGCACCAAATATGACGCAATACTCCTAGACAACCCACACACTAGTGAATTTTTCCACCACATTTGATAGGGATATGCATAATCACATGATTTATGACATCAGCTAATCAAATTTAAATATACATTATAAACTATCACTAACGAATAAAATTGCTCGATATTTGTCTCATTGATCACCCATCAGAACTTGTAAGTGCCATTTGTTACATTGTGTATTATACTTTGAAAGTATGTATATGTGTAATTAGTATTAAAGATAAACATTCATGCTGACGTTAGGACACACAATGTAATATTTTAGACAATGATTTTAAAATTTGAATGATGTTTGATTCAATATAATCTTAAACTGATAGCTCAAAGGGATAGCCCACCTAACATTAAACTGTCAGGATTCAGATACAGCAGAAATTAAAATCACCTCTTTACTGTCATGCTATTTTTAGTGGATTTTTCCTTCTCTTGAATTTCATTTTCATTAAGAAATGTCATCTTATATGCCTGACAATTTTATAACACCTGTGTAGGGGGGGTTTTAAAACTAGATTGCAATCCGGAGGGGTTACACAGGTACAGAGAGAAAACTGCCCCAGCTCTTAAAATATCCATTGATTGTAAATAAATACACATGATACCCTGATGACATGTTATATTCACAATTATTCCTGCTCAGAATAATAATACATTTACATTATATACATATATTGGTATAAATAAACACAGAGACACGAAAGACAACATTGTTTAGAACAAAAAAAGGAATTTAGGGACATGTAAATATGTTTGCAAAAGATTTCTGACATAACACACACACACACACACACACACACATATATATATATATATATATATATATATATATATATATATGCAAATTATGACACTTAGGGAAGTCTCCCTATGTGTGATGCGGGAATCCAGACATGGGCCCATTGCTCAGTGTGCCTAGAGGGATATGGCTGCACCTCACTGACGAGGCCCACAATAGGCCGAAACGTATATCTGGGGTTTTGCTGTATCTCTCGTTCAGAGAGGGATTGCCTGGTATTTCAGGGCTGGGCTGTACTGTGAAGTCAGGATCAGACTGATATGCTTCAAGAAAGTTCTTCTCTGTGAAAGGCACATGTTGAGCAAAAAGAGGCTGCTTCTAGGGTGGTAACTAGCCATAGAACAAGCTATTATGCCATTGTTCGTTCTCAGGTTGAGCGCTTCTCTCTTTTTATTTATATACAAATACACATTAATTTATGTGAAAGTATCATATAAAAAATAAATATAAAAATAACTTTCTATGAGATATTGTTTGTTGAGGTATAAATCAAGCTATTTCTTGGACAATTAGCTTTATAGAAATGTGCTTTTTCATGGACAGTAATGAAATGGTATAAATAAAGTTGGGAAAAACCTGAATAACTGCAACATCGATGACTGTTAGTTAACAACAGTCCGATGCTCATCACACTATACTTGACGCACGTGGTTTTGACGTGTTTTTTTATAAATAAGAGCACTTTATGTGGATCCACGGCAGCGATGTCTGGCGAGCATATTGACGCCTGCGAACGCACCGAGATTGACGCTTTGATAAATAAGCCCCCATATGTTTTACGATTGTTAAAAAAACAACTGTTAAATGTAAATAACTCTTGTAATGTTTTATCAAATGTCCTGAAAATTTTAGAATATGTTTGAATATATAGATTAATGTATTGTGGGAGGTCTGGGGGAAATTGGTTAACATCTAAGTTAAATTTTGTACGTTAAGCCACATTAAGCTCCCCAAAAAGCCTTGTGGGAAACAAAAATCCATGAAACTTCTAGGATAGGTTTGGAAAGTGAAAAACTGAGTTTGTGCCAAGTTTCAAGGCAATTGATTGATGTTTAGGCGAATTTTGGTACATTAAGCTCTTTTTACATTAAGCCATTCATATGAAATGTTTTAGGATTGTAAAAAAATAGTTAGATGTGAATAACTTTTGGTATGCTTTATCAAATTTCCTGAAATTTTTAGAATATGTTTGAATAGATAGATTAATGTATTGTGGGAGGTTTGTGGAAAATTGGTTAACATCTAAGTTCAATTTTGTACTTAAAGCCACATTAAGCTCCGCAAAAAACAAGCTTAATGTCACTCATTTGCCTTGTGGGAAACCAAATACCATGAAACTTCTAGGATAGGTTTGGAAAGTGACAAACTGAGTTTGTGCCAAGTTTCAAGGTAATTGATTGAAGTTTTGCTGAATTTTGGTACATTAAGCTCTTTTTACATTAAGCTGCTCACATTAAATGTTTTAGGATTGTAAAAAAATAGTTAAATGTAAATAACTTTTGGTATGTTTTATCAAATGTCCTGAAATTTTCAGAATATGTTTGAATAGATAGATTAATGTATTGTGAGAAGTTTGGGGGAAATTGGTTAAAATCTAAGTTCAATTTTGTACGTTAAGCTCCCCAAAAAACAAGCTTAATGTCACTCATTTGCCTTGTGGGAAACCAAAATCCATGAAACTTCTAGGATAGGCTTGGAGAGTGGAAATCTTGGGTTGTGCAAAATTATGCAGCAATTGATTAACATTTGGCCACTTTTTTACTCATTAAGCTACATTAAGCCATTTTCACATTAAATGTTTTAGGATGTCCCACTAGATAGCCTCAGGAGCAGCAACTCAATACTGGGAGCTAGCTGAACAAATCTGGTGAGCCAATGACAAGAGGCATGTTTGTGCAGCCACCAATCACCAACTAGCTCCCAGTAGTGCACTGCTACTGCTGAGGATATGTACATATGCTTTTCAACATAAGATAGCAAGAGTTCAAAATAAATTTGATAACAGTAAATTAAAAAGTTGTTTAAAATCCCATCCTCTGTCTGAATCATAAAAGTTTAATTTTGTCCTTTTAACTTTTGCTTAAAGGGATACTAAACCCAATTTTTTTCTTTATTGATTCAGATGGAGCAGCAATTTTAAGAAACCTTCTAATTTACTCCTATTATTAATTTTTATTTGTTCTCTATTTATCTTTATTTAAAAAGCAGGAATGTAAAGATTAGGAGCCGGCCCATTTAGTACAGAACCTGGGTTATGCTTGCTTACTGGTTTGCTAAATGTAGCCACCAATAAGCAAGTGCTATCCAGTGTGCTGAACCTAAAATGAATTGGTTTCTTAGCTTTAGCGCTGCGGAATCTGTTGGTTCTCTACAAATAACCGATAATAATAATAATAATAGGAGTAAATTAGAAAGTTGCTTAAAATTACTGCCCTAATACTGATACTCTTAATTCTCCTATCTCTGTTCAGGAAGTTACAGATATGATTTCCAAGCTCCCTAGTAACAAAGCAGCTGGCCCAGACGGGTTACCAAACGAATTTTATAAGATATTAGCTGCTGAAATCACCCCTCATTTAACGAATCTATATAATGACATATATATCACTGGCAATTCTGTCACATCTTCTTTTTCCTCTTCCTATACTAGCCTTATACTTAAGGGAGGGAAAGACCCGTCGAAAATGGATTCTTATAGGCCTATAGCATTACTTAACTCAGACTACAAGATTTTAACTTCTATCTTAGCCTCTAGACTACAGCTCATTCTTCCCAAAATAATTCACCCGGACCAAGCCGATTTCCTACATAAACGAAATTCGTCAGCTAAAATTCGGGAGGTTCTAGTTGTTTTGGAATACTTTGAAAAAATATTACAGTCTAATAAGGTGAATGACAATTTATCTGACATGGCTATTCTCTCTATTGACGCAGAAAAAGCGTTTGACTCTGTCACCTTCAAAAAGCTTAAGTTTGGAATCAATGGTAAATTCCCAGAATTTATAGAGAACTTATATAATCATTCTGTTACAAGTTTATTAGTCAACGGATCTGTTTCCCCCCCAATTGTATTAAAAAGAGGAACACGTCAAGGATGTCCCCTCTCTCCACTCCTCTTCGACATTGCTATTGAACCATTGGCAATTACATTAAGACAAAATTTGGAAGGTATAAAGATTATGAAACATGAGATTAAAATTGGCCTATATGCGGATGATGTTTTGTTGTATATATCTAATACTAAAACCAACATCCCTAGGCTTTTGAAGATAATTGACCATTTTGGTACCTTTTCGGGTTATAAGATAAATGCATCTAAATCAGAAATATTATGAATTCACAAGAAAAACGATTCCTGTGTCACTAATCTATTTAAATTAGTAACAGAGTCCTTTAAATACCTAGGGATAATTATTCCAGTAAAATCTGGTGATCTTTATAAATATAATATACCTCCAATTATAAGTCAAATCAGGGAAAAACTTAGGCAATGGCAAAGTCTCCCATTATCAATCTTGGGTCGAATTGCAATATGGAAAATGATTCTTCTCCCAAAATTGTTATACATACTCCAGAATGTACCGCTATTTCTTTTTGAAAAAGATATCCGGCTTTTAAACAGTCTAATTGGTCAATTCCTTTGGCAGGGGAAAAAAGCACGGATCTCTCGCACTAAACTCTCTCTTCCACGCGAGTTTGGAGGCTTGGCACTGCCTGATATTCGAGCCTATAATCTTAGTTTTCTGGCCCGGATAGCATCAGGGTGGATTCTCTCCAAAGATTACGTTTTAAATAATCTTCTCGAAACAAATATGTGTGATCCTGATCTTCCTTGTGCTCTTTTACATCTCCCATTCAAAGAGATGCCACCAGAGATCAAGAGATTCAAAACGATAGCCAATCCTATCAAAGCTTGGTGGAAGATATCAAATCTTCTCTCAGTTAATCCCAGAATTTCAAACTATTTACCTTTAATAGGCAACCCAGGATTTCAACCTGGGCTACAATCTGAGGTTTTTCTCAGATGGCATAGGAATGGCTTAAATAAGATATCTTTATTGATAGATGCTGACAGCAAATTGATCAAAACATTTGAAGAACTCAAAATGGAATTTAACTTACCCAACAAAGACTTCTTTGCTTACCTTCAGATAAGGCATTATATATCTGGAATTATCAGAGAAGTAGGATGGTCCTGGACACTGGGTAAATTAGAAAGTTGACTCACACTTATTAGAGTGAATAGGATGTCCATTTCTTTTTGTTATCTCTTACTTGCCACCGACAGGGGAACTTCGATTCTAGCTAATCTTGCCTTAACATGGTCCTCAATCTTGGGTCGGACTATAGTGGAACCCAAAACTTTACAATATTCCATAACTAGAGTGGCAAAGACAACACTATCTGCCACTTGGCGGGAGGCACACATTAAACTGCTGCATGGAGCATATTTCACCCCGGAGAAGGGCCACAGGTTGCACAACTCGGACTTCGACAGATGCCCTAAATGTTCACTTCCTGCAGCTGACCTTAAACATATGTTTTGGCTTTGTCCAAAAATTAGAAAAGTATGGGATAAGCTTGAATACTGGTTAAATAATGTTCTGAAAATTTCCCCAGTGACCCTGTCCCTCTCCCATATTATTTTTTGTTTCAATAATTCAAATAAGCGCTACCCAAATGATAACATTGTATCCATGTCTATTTTAGCAACCAGATATCTCATATGTAAAAAATGGAAAATGCGTTCTATACCAAGTGTCTCTGAAATTCAGAACTGTTTGAAAAAGCAGTGTGTACTGGAACAAAAGGACACAGATATAGACAACGCAGAAGATATAAAGATTTTTTTCAGTAAATGGGCTGTATACATTAAAACACTCCCTGAAAATGAAATTGACTATATGATTTTTCCATTTCAGAATTCAGAGTTAGTGCTTCTAGGTGTTTGGTAGAAGGGACGCTGGGGGAGAATGGGAGAGAGGGTTACCTTTTTCCCTATTTCCCTTTTCCCCTTTTTTCCTTTTTTTTTTTTTTGGGTAGTGGGGGGTCCATGGTCATAGGATCACTGAGTGAATGATGATTAATGGTTTATAAAATACCGCTGTGCAGAAACTGTATATAAGGTAATAAGCTTACATTAAGGCTGATAAGATGACTGAATATCAGTGTAAATTATGATAATTATGTTATTGATTACATTAATAATGAAAAGTGCTGGTGGATATATGTTGTAGACACAATTAACTGGAAACTTTATGTTTATTGTTATGTTTGCTTTTTGTTTATTGCACAGTGGAAAATAAATAAAAATGTAAAAAAAAAATTACTGCCCTATCTGAATCATGAAAAAAAAGAATATTTTAGCGTATGTAACAGTTGTATTATGATATACATGATATAAAGTGTTTAAAGGGACAGTCTAGTCCAAAAAAAACTTTCATGATTCAGATAGGGCATGTAATTTTAAACAATTTTCCAATTTACTTTTATCACCAATTTTTCTTTGTTTTCTTAGTATTCTTAGTTGAAAGCTTAACCTAGGGGGTTCATATGCTAATTTCCTTTAGGCCTAGATTTAGAGTTCGGCGGTAGCCGTCAAAACCAGCGTTAGAGGCTCCTAACGCTGGTTTTGGGCGCCCGCTGGTATTTGGAGTCAGTGATTAAAGGGTCTAACGCTCACTTTTCAGCCGCGACTTTTCCATACCGCAGATCCCCCTACGCCATTTGCGTAGCCTATCTTTTCAATGGGATCTTTCTAACGCCGGTATTTAGAGTCGTTTCTGCAGTGAGCGTTAGAGCTCTAACGACAAGATTCCAGCCGCCTGAAAATAGCAGGAGTTAAGAGCTTTCTGGCTAACGCCGGTTTATAAAGCTCTTAACTACTGTACCCTAAAGTACACTAACACCCATAAACTACCTATGTACCCCTAAACCGAGGTCCCCCCACATCGCCGCCACTCGATTAAAATTTTTAACCCCTAATCTGCCGACCGCCACCTACGTTATACTTATGTACCCCTAATCTGCTGCCCCTAACCCCGCCGACCCCTGTATTATATTTATTAACCCCTAACCTGCCCCCCACAACGTCGCCGCCAGCTACTTACAATAATTAACCCCTAATCTTCCGACCGCAAATCGCCGCCACCTACGTTATCCCTATGTACCCCTAATCTGCTGCCCCTAACATCGCCGACCCCTATATTATATTTATTAACCCCTAATCTGCCCCCCTCAACGTCGCCGACACCTGCCTACACTTATTAACCCCTAATCTGCCGAGCGGACCTGAGCGCTACTATAATAAAGTTATTAACCCCTAATCCGCCTCACTAACCCTATCATAAATAGTATTAACCCCTAATCTGCCCTCCCTAACATCGCCGACACCTACCTTCAATTATTAACCCCTAAACTTCCGATCGGAGCTCACCGCTATTCTAATAAATGGATTAACCCCTAAAGCTAAGTCTAACCCTAACACTAACACCCCCCTAAATTAAATATAATTTTTATCTAACGAAATAAATTAACTCTTATTAAATAACTTATTCCTATTTAAAGCTAAATACTTACCTGTAAAATACATCCTAATATAGCTACAATATAAATTATAATTACATTGTAGCTATTTTAGGATTAATATTTATTTTACAGGCAACTTTGTAATTATTTTAACCAGGTACAATAGCTATTAAATAGTTAAGAACTATTTAATAGTTACCTAGTTAAAATAATAACAAATTTACCTGTAAAATAAATCCTAACCTAAGATATAATTAAACCTAACACTACCCTATCAATAAAATAATTAAATAAACTACCTACAATTACCTACAATTAACCTAACACTACACTATCAATAAATAAATTAAACACAATTGCTACAAATAAATACAATTAAATAAACTAGCTAAAGTACAAAAAATAAAAAAGAACTAAGTTACAGAAAATAAAAAAATATTTACAAACATAAGAAAAATATTACAACAATTTTAAACTAATTACACCTACTCTAAGCCCCCTAATAAAATAACAAAGCCCCCCAAAATAAAAAAATTCCCTACCCTATTCTAAATTAAAAAAGTTACAAGCTCTTTTACCTTACCAGCCCTGAACAGGGCCCTTTGCGGGGCATGCCCCAAGAATTTCAGCTCTTTTGCCTGTAAAAGAATAAATACAATACCCCCCCCCCCCAACATTACAACCCACCACCCACATACCCCTAATCTAACCCAAACCCCCCTTAAAGAAACCTAACACTAAGCCCCTGAAGATCTTCCTACCTTGTCTTCACCATCCAGGTATCACCGATCCGTCCTGGCTCCAAGATCTTCATCCAACCCAAGCGGGGGTTGGCGATCCATAATCCGGTGCTCCAAAGTCTTCCTCCTATCCGGCAAGAAGAGGACATCCGGACCGGCAAACATCTTCTCCAAGCGGCATCTTCGATCTTCTTCCATCCGGTGTGGAGCGGGTCCATCTTGAAGCAGGCGACGCGGATCCATCCTCTTCTTCCGATGTCTCCCGACGAATGACGGTTCCTTTAAGGGACGTCATCCAAGATGGCGTCCCTCGAATTCCGATTGGCTGATAGGATTCTATCAGCCAATCGGAATTAAGGTAGGAATTTTCTGATTGGCTGATGGAATCAGCCAATCAGAATCAAGTTCAATCCGATTGGCTGATCCAATCAGCCAATCAGATTGAGCTCGCATTCTATTGGCTGTTCCGATCAGCCAATAGAATGCGAGCTCAATCTGATTGGCTGATGGGATCGGCCAATCGGATTGAACTTGATTCTGATTGGCTGATTCCATCAGCCAATCAGAAAATTCCTACCTTAATTCCGATTGGCTGATAGAATCCTATCAGCCAATCGGAATTCGAGGGACGCCATCTTGGATGACGTCCCTTAAAGGAACCGTCATTCGTCGGGAGACATCGGAAGAAGAGGATGGATCCGCGTCGCCTGCTTCAAGATGGACCCGCTCTACACCGGATGGAAGAAGATCGAAGATGCCGCTTGGAGAAGATGTTTGCCGGTCCGGATGTCCTCTTCTTGCCGGATAGGAGGAAGACTTTGGAGCACCGGATTATGGATCGCCAACCCCCGCTTGGGTTGGATGAAGATCTTGGAGCCAGGACGGATCGGTGATACCTGGATGGTGAAGACAAGGTAGGAAGATCTTCAGGGGCTTAGTGTTAGGTTTCTTTAAGGGGGGTTTGGGTTAGATTAGGGGTATGTGGGTGGTGGGTTGTAATGTTGGGGGGGGGGGGTATTGTATTTATTCTTTTACAGGCAAAAGAGCTGAAATTCTTGGGGCATGCCCCGCAAAGGGCCCTGTTCAGGGCTGGTAAGGTAAAAGAGCTTGTAACTTTTTTAATTTAGAATAGGGTAGGGAATTTTTTATTTTGGGGGGCTTTGTTATTTTATTAGGGGGCTTAGAGTAGGTGTAATTAGTTTAAAATTGTTGTAATATTTTTCTTATGTTGGTAAATATTTTTTTATTTTCTGTAACTTAGTTCTTTTTTATTTTTTGTACTTTAGCTAGTTTATTTAATTGTATTTATTTGTAGCAATTGTGTTTAATTTATTTATTGATAGTGTAGTGTTAGGTTAATTGTAGGTAATTGTAGGTAGTTTATTTAATTATTTTATTGATAGGGTAGTGTTAGGTTTAATTATAACTTAGGTTAGGATTTATTTTACAGGTAAATTTGTTATTATTTTAACTAGGTAACTATTAAATAGTTCTTAACTATTTAATAGCTATTGTACCTGGTTAAAATAATTACAAAGTTGCCTGTAAAATAAATATTAATCCTAAAATAGCTATAATATAATTATAATTTATATTGTAGCTATATTAGGATTTATTTTACAGGTAAGTATTTAGCTTTAAATAGGAATAAGTTATTTAATAAGAGTTAATTTATTTCGTTAGATAAAAATTATATTTAACTTAGGGGGGTGTTAGTGTTAGGGTTAGACTTAGCTTTAGGGGTTAATCCATTTATTAGAATAGCGGTGAGCTCCGATCGGAAGTTTAGGGGTTAATAATTGAAGGTAGGTGTCGGCGATGTTAGGGAGGGCAGATTAGGGGTTAATACTATTTATGATAGGGTTAGTGAGGCGGATTAGGGGTTAATAACTTTATTATAGTAGCGCTCAGGTCCGGTCGGCAGATTAGGGGTTAATAATTGTAGGCAGGTGTCGGCGACGTTGTGGGGGGCAGATTAGGGGTTAATAAATATAACATAGGGGTCGGCGATGTTAGGGCAGCAGATTAGGGGTACATAGGGATAACGTAGGTGGCAGCGTTTTACGGAGCGGCAGATTAGGGGTTAAAAGTGTAATGCAGGGGTCAGCGATAGCGTGGGCGGCAGATTAGGGGTTAATAAGTGTAAGGTTAGGGGTGTTTAGACTCGGGGTACATGTTAGAGTGTTAGGTGCAGACGTAGGAAGTGTTTCCCCATAGGAAACAATGGGGCTGCGTTAGGAGCTGAACGCTGCTTTTTTGCAGGTGTTAGGTTTTTTTTCAGCTCAAACAGCCCCATTGTTTCCTATGGGAGAATCGTGCACGAGCACGTTTTTGATGCCGGCCGCGTCCGTAAGCAGCTCTGGTATCGAGAGTTGCATTTGCGGTAAAAATGCTCTACGCTCCTTTTTTGGAGCCTAACGCAGCATTTGTTTGAACTCTCGATACCAGAGTTAAATTTATGGTGCGGCCAGAAAAAAACCTGCGGAGCGTTAACAGCCCTTTTACCGCCGAACTCTAAATCTAGGCCTCTGACCTTGAAGGCCGCCTCTTAAGAATGAATTTTAACAGGTTTTTCACCACTAGAGGGTGTTAGTTCATGTTTTTAATATAGATAACACTGTGCTTGTGCACGTGAAGTTACCTGGGAGCCATCACTGATTGGCTAAACTGCAAGTCTGTCAAAAGAACTGAAATAAAGGGGCAATCTGCAGAGGCTTAGATACAAGATAATCACAGAGGTAAAAAAAATATAAATATAACTGTGTTGGTTATGTAAAACTAGGGAATGGGTAAACAAGGGATTATCTATCTTTTAAAACAATAACAATTCTGGTGTTGACTGTCCCTTTAATTGCGGTGTCCTTTTAAATATTGGCTACTAAAAACTGGTTTTTGTTTGTTTTTTTAGCAGCATGACTGTAGTTTAATCCAGTTACTAAGCAAAACACAGACGTAGTGACGTAGTGATGTAGTGACGTAGTGATGTAGTGATGTAGTGACGTAGTGATGTAGTGATGTAGTGACGTAGTGACGTAGTGATGTAGTGACGTAGTAACGTAGTGATGTAGTGATGTAGTGACGTAGTGATTTAGTGACGTAGTGACATAGTGATATAGTAACGTAGTGAAGTAGTGATGTAGTGACGTAGTAACGTAGTGATGTAGTGATGTTGTGATGTAGTGACGTAGCGATGTAGTGACGTAGTGATGTAGTGACGTAGTGATGTCGTCTTGACTAATTGTGTTCTCATTTTGACACAGGTCTGGGTATGGAAAATATTGGCGGTATCTTTGTGGTATTAATCTGCGGTTTAATAGTGGCGATTTTTATGGCCATGCTGGAATTCCTATGGACTGTACGGAATTCTGAAGAACCCAAGGTAAGATTTTTTTTTTTTTTTTTCCCATAGGAAAAGTTTCCATAATGCAAAATTTATAAATTGTGTAGACTTAAAGAGATATCCTAGTTTAAAAGTAAAATGCTCTATTTCATTAGAACATTTCATAATTTTTAAAATATCCTTTGCTATATGTTTAGCTTTCTCAAAAGGACTAAACGTACTCAGTTGCAAACCTATTCTGCTGCCAATGATGACGCAGCAAGTGACTGGAGCATACATGTGTATGCCTACTCATAATTAGCTAATTAGTTGTAGCTTCATCTGGAGAGGACAGGAGCATAACTTGTACTATACATTTCACTCCTTTGCAATAATATGGCACAAAGTAAAAGAATGGAGGAATTTGTTTAAAAAAGAAAATGATTTAACAAAATAAAATATTTTTACACAAGAATATCCCTTTAAAATCCATATAAAATGTGAATCCTAGAATCACAGATCTTTAAATGACCTCAGGGGTTAAAATACTTCTACTGCGTTGGAGAGCTGCACTAATGCTGACACTTAAGCACAGGGTCGCGCTAATAGGAGGTTTTGTGCGGCGGATCCCAAGCGCTGTATTAGAGGAGAAGGTCATTTAGCTTTCTTCTTTCTGTAACAAATGAACATTTACAATTGTTTAATGAAAAACTAATGTTTTTTGGCCTAGGCAAACAAGGCACTTGCCTAGGGCAGCAGATTGGAAAGGGGCAGCACATTTTTGCCAAAAGAGCTTACGTTCTAGGGGTGTATAATAAGAGACTGCCAATGGAGCTTACAGTTTAGAGGAAGCTGTGAACATCTCTTTTATTCAGCAACCTAACCTTTAGCTCTGTTGGTTTTCAAACATTAGTATTGTGTTTGGGGAAGTGTTGTTTAAAGAAATCTGTGTTTCTTTTTTGTGTCTATAGCAACAATAGATAGATGCGTGTGTCTGTGTATATATGTGTGTGTGCATGTGTGCATTTGTATGTGTATAACTCTGTGTCTGTGAGTGTCTGTGTGTATGTGTATATATGTGTGTGTGCATATGTGCATTTGTATGTGTATAACTCTGTGTCTGTGAGTGTATGTGTGTGTATGTGTATATATGTGAGTGTGCAAGTGTGCATTTGTATGTGTATAACTCTGTGTCTGTGAGTGTCTGTGTGTATGTGTATATATGTGTGTGTGCATGTGTGCATTTGTATGTGTATAACTCTGTGTCTGTGAGTGTATGTGTGTGTATGTGTATATATGTGTGTGTGCATGTGTGCATTTGTATGTGTATAACTCTGTGTCTGTGAGTGTCTGTGTGTATGTGTATATATGTGTGTGTGTGCATGTGTGCATTTGTATGTGTATAACTCTGTGTCTGTGAGTGTCTGTGTGTATGTGTATATATGTGTGTGTGTGCATGTGTGCATTTGTATGTGTATAACTCTGTTTCTGTGAGTGTATGTGTGTGTATGTGTATATATGTGTGTGTGCATGTGTGCATTTGTATGTGTATAACTCTGTGTCTGTGTGTGTGTATATATGTGTGTGTGCATGTGTGCATTTGTATGTGTATAACTCTGTGTCTGTGAGTGTCTGTGTGAATGTGTATATATGTGTGTGTGTGCATTTGTATGTGTATAACTCTGTGTCTGTGAGTGTCTGTGTGTATGTGTATATATGTGTGTGTGTGTGCATGTGTGCATTTGTATGTGTATAACTCTGTTTCTGTGAGTGTCTGTGTGTATGTGTATATATGTGTGTGTGCATGTGTGCATTTGTATGTGTATAACTCTGTCTCTGTGAGTGTCTGTGTGTATGTGTATATATGTGTGTGTGCATGTGTGCATTTGTATGTGTATAACTCTGTCTCTGTGAGTGTCTGTGTGTATGTGTATATATGTGTGTGTGCATGTGTGCATTTGTATGTGTATAACTCTGTGTCTGTGAGTGTATGTGTGTGTATGTGTATATATGTGTGTGTGCATGTGTGCATTTGTATGTGTATAACTCTGTGTCTGTGAGTGTATGTGTGTGTATGTGTATATATGTGTGTGTGCATGTGTGCATTTGTATGTGTATAACTCTGTGTCTGTGTGTGTGTATATATGTGTGTGTGCATGTGTGCATTTGTATGTGTATAACTCTGTGTCTGTGAGTGTCTGTGTGTATGTGTATATATGTGTGTGCATGTGTGCATTTGTATGTGTATAACTCTGTATTTGTGTGTGTCTGTGTGTGTATGTGTATATATGTGTGTGTGCATGTGTGCATTTGTATGTGTATAACTCTGTGTCTGTGAGTGTATGTGTGTGTATGTGTATATATGTGTGTGTGTGCATGTGTGCATTTTGTATGTGTATAACTCTGTGTCTGTGAGTGTATGTGTATATATGTGTGTGTGCATGTGTGCATTTGTATGTGTTTAACTCTGTGTCTGTGAGTGTCTGTGTGTGTGTGCATGCATGTGTGCATTTGTAAGTGTATAACTCTGTGTCTGTGAGTGTATGTGTGTGTATATGTGTATATGTGTGTGTGCATGTGTGCATTTGTATGTGTATAACTCTGTGTCTGTGAGTGTCTGTGTGTGTGTGTATGTGTATATACAGTATGTGTGTGTGCATGTGTGCATTTGTATGTGTATTACTCTGTGTTTGTGTGTGTGTCAGTGTGTGTATGTGTATATATGTGTGTGTATAACAAACTCTGTGTCTGTGAGTGTCTGTGTGTGTGTATATGTACATACAGTATCTGCCGACCGGAGCTCACCGCTAGTATAATAAATGTATTAACCCCTAATCCGCCTCACTCCCGTCTCAATAACCCTATAATAAATAGTATTAACCCCTAATTTGCCCTCCCTAACATCGCCGACAGCTAACTTCAAGTATAAACCCCTAATCTGCTGACTGGAGCTCACCGCTACTCTAATAAATGGATTAACCCCTAAAGCTAAGTCTAACCCTAACACTAACACCTCCCTAAGTTAAATATAATTTTTATCTAACAAAATAAATTGTCTTATTAAATAAATTATTCCTATTTAAATCTAAATACTTACCTGTAAAATAAATCCTAATATAGCTACAATATAAATTATAATTATATTTTAGCTATTTTAGGATTAATAATTATTTTACAGGCAACTTTGTAATTATTTTAACCAGGTACAATAGCTATTAAATAGTTCATAACTATTTAATAGCTACCTAGTTAAAATAATTACAAAATTACCTGTAAAATAAATCCTAACCTAAGTTACAATTAAACCTAACACTACACTATCAATAAATAAATTAAATACAATTCCTACAAATAAATACAATTAAATAAACTAACTAAAGTACAAAAAATAAAAAAGAACTAAGTTACAAAAAATAAAAAAATATTTACAAACATTAGAAAAAAATTACAACAATTTTAAACTAATTACACCTACTCTAAGCCCCCTAATAAAATAACAAAGACCCCCAAAATAAAAAAAATCCCTACCCTATTCTAAATTACAAAAGTTCAAAGCTCTTTTACCTTACCAGCCCTTAAAAGGGCCCTTTGCGGGGCATGCCCAAAAGAATTCAGCTCTTTTGCCTGTAAAAAAAAACATACAATACCCCCCCCAACATTACAACCCACCACCCACATACCCCTAATCTAACCCAAACCCCCCTTAAATAAACCTAACACTAAGCCCCTGAAGATCTTTCTACCTTGTCTTCACCATGCCAGGTATCACCGATCGTTCCAGGCTCCGAAATCTTCATCCAAGCCCAAGCGGGGGCAAGACATCCATCATCCGGCTGAAGTCTTCTATCAAGCGACGGCTGAAGAATTCCAGAAGAGGCTCCAAAGTCTTCATCCTATCCGGGAAGAAGAGTAGATCCGGACCGGCAACCATCTTCTTCCAAGCAGCATCTTCTATCTTCATCCGATGAGGACCGGCTCCATCTTGAAGACCTCCACCGCGGATCCATCCACTTCTTCCGACGACTTCCCGACGAATGACGGTTCCTTTAAGGGATGTCATCCAAGATGGCGTCCCTCGAATTCCGATTTATCTGATAGGATTCTATCAGCCAATCGGAATTAAGGTAGGAAAATTCTGATTGGCTGATGGAATCAGCCAATCAGAATGAAGTTCAATCCGATTGGCTGATCCGATCAGCCAATCAGATTGAGCTCGCATTCTATTGGCTGATCGGAACAGCCAATAGAATGCGAGCTCAATCGGATTGGCTGATTGAATCAGCCAATCGGATTGAACTTGATTCT
The DNA here is from genome assembly GCF_027579735.1 of Bombina bombina. NCBI lineage: Eukaryota > Metazoa > Chordata > Amphibia > Anura > Bombinatoridae > Bombina > Bombina bombina. The sequence continues at coordinate 160,663 of NW_026510729.1, forward strand.
GATTGGCTGATTCCATCAGCCAATCAGAATTTTCCTACCTTAATTCCGATTGGCTGATAGAATCCTATCAGCCAATCGGAATTTGAGGGACGCCATCTTGGATGACGTCCCTTAAAGGAACCGTCATTCGTCTGGAAGTCGTCGGAAGGAGTGGATGGATCCACGGTGGAGGTCTTCAAGATGGAGCCGGTCCTCATCGGATGAAGATAGAAGATGCCGCTTGGAAGAAGATGGTTGCCGGTCCGGATCTACTCTTCTTCCCGGATAGGATGAAGACTTTGGAGCCTCTTCTGGACTTCTTCAGCCGTCGCTTGATAGAAGACTTCAGCCGGATGATGGATGTCTAGCCCCAGCTTGGATGAAGATTTCGGAGCCTGGAACGATCGGTGATACCTGGCATGGTGAAGACAAGGTAGGAAGATCTTCAGGGGCTTAGTGTTAGGTTTATTTAAGGGGGGTTTGGGTTAGATTAGGGGTATGTGGGTGGTGGGTTGTAATGTTGGGGGGGTATTGTATGTTTTTTTTTACAGGCAAAAGAGCTGAATTCTTTGGGGCATGCCCCGCAAATGGCCCTGTTCAGGGCTGGTAAGGTAAAAGAGCTTTGAACTTTTTAAATTTAGAATAGGGTAGGGCATTTTTTTTATTTTGGGGGTCTTTGTTATTTTATTAGGGGCCTTAGAGTAGGTGTAATTAGTTTAAAATTGTTGTAATTTTTTTCTAATATTTGTAAATATTTTTTTATTTTTTGTAACTTAGTTCTTTTTTATTTTTTGTACTTTAGTTAGTTTATTTAATTGTATTTATTTGTAGGAATTGTATTTAATTTATTTATTGATAGTGTAGTGTTAGGTTTAATCGTAGATAATTGTAGGTATTTTATTTAATTTATTTATTGATAGTGTAGTGTTAGGTTTAATTGTAACTTAGGTTAGGATTTATTTTACAGGTAATTTTGTAATTATTTTAACTAGGTAGCTATTAAATAGTTATGAACTATTTAATAGCTATTGTACCTGGTTAAAATAATTACAAAGTTGCCTGTAAAATAAATATTAATCCTAAAATAGCTAAAATATAATTAAAATTTATATTGTAGCAAGATTAAGATTTATTTTACAGGTAAGTATTTAGATTTAAATAGGAATAATTTATTTAATAAGACTTAATTTATTTTGTTAGATAAAAATTATATTTAACTTAAGGGGGTGTTAGTGTTAGGGTTAGATTTAGCTTTAGGGGTTAATCCCTTTATTAGAGTAGCGGTGAGCTCCGGTCAGCAGATTAGGGGTTTATACTTGAAGTTAGCTGTCGGCGATGTTAGGGAGGGCAGATTAGGGGTTAATAAATATAATATAGGGGTCGGCAGTGTTAGGGGCAGCAGATTAGGGGTACATAGCTATAATGTATGTTGCGGCGGTGTAGGGAGCGGCAGATTAGGGGTTAATAATAATATGCAGGGGTCAGCGATAGCGGGGGTGGCAGATTAGGGGTTAATAAGTGTAAGGTTAGGGGTGTTTAGACTCAGGGTACATGTTAGAGTGTTAGGTGCAGACGTAGGAAGTGTTTCCCCATAGGAAACAATGGGGCTGCGTTAAGAGCTTAACGCTGCTTTTTTGCAGGTGTTAGGTTTTTTTTTCAGCTCAAACTGCCCCATTGTTTTCTATGGGGATATCGTGCACAAGCAAGTTTTTGAAGCTGGCCGCGTCCGTAAGCACCACTGGTATCTAGAGTTGCAGTGGCGTTAAATTATACTCTACGCTCCGTTTTTGGAGCCTAACGCACTTAAAACCCAGCCATTCTGTGAACTCTAAATACCAGCGGTATTTAAAAGGTGCGGGAGAAAAAAAGCACACGTAGCTAACGCACCCCTTTGGCCGCCAAACTCTAAATCTAGCCGTGTGTTTGTATGTGTCTGTGTGTATATATGTGTGTCTGTGTGTGTGCATGTGTGTATTTGTATGTGTATAACTCTCTGTTTGCATATGTCTGTGTGTGTGTTTATGCATATATATGTGTGTGTGTGTGTGTGTGTGCATGTGTGCATTTGTATGTGTATAACTCTGTGTTTGTATGTGTCTGTGTGTGTGTACGTGTATATATGTGTGTGTACATGTGTGCATTTGTATGTGTATAACTCTGTGTTTGTATGTGTCTGTGTGTGTGTTTGCGTATATGTGTTTATATGTGTGCATTTGTATGTGTATAACTCTGTATTTCTTTCATGTAATTATCAAGAGTCCATGAGCTAGTGATGTATGGGATATATAGATTCCTACCAGGAGGGGCAAAGTTTCCCAAACCTCAAAATGCCTATAAATACACCCCTCACCACACCCACAATTCAGTTTTACAAACTGTGCCTCCCATGGAGGTGGTGAAGTAAGTTTGTGCTAGATTCTATGTTGATATGCGCTTCGCAGCAGGCTGAAGCCCGGTTTTCCTCTCAGAGTGCAGTGAATGTCAGAGGGATGTGAAGAGAGTATTGCCTATTTGAATACCATGGTCTTCCTCTAGGGGATCTATTTCATAGGCTCTCTGTTATCGGTCGTTGAGATTTCTTCTCCTACCTCCCTTTTCAGATCGACGATATACTCTTATATACCATTACCTCTACTGATTCTCGTTTCAGTACTGGTTTGGCTATCTACTATATGTAGATGAGTGTCTTAGGGTAAGTAAGTCTTATTTCTATTTATGACACTCTAAGCTATGGTTGGGCACTTTATATGTAAAGTTCTGAATATATGTGTTTAAACTTATATTTGCCATGATTCAGGAAAATCTTTATTCCTTCATTCAGACTGTCAGTTTCATTTTTTTGGGGGGGAAAATGCATATAAATTTTATTTTTTCTTACCTTAAAATTTTCAATTGACTTTTTTTTCAAAATTGCGGGCTGTTAGGCTCGCGGGTGCAGAAAATGCTTCTATTTATTGCGTAATTCTTGGCGCAAGACTTTTTTGGCGCAAAAAATTCGTAATTTCCGGTGTCATAGTTGGCGCCGGAAGTTTTCATGTAATTGCGTCATTTTTGACGTATGTGTATTATTTTTGATGTATGTGTATTGAGGACTTTTTTTGGCGCCAAAAAATATGGGCGTCATTCTTGGCGCCAAAATGTGTGGGCGTTTTACTTGGTGCCAAAAATGTGGGCGTCATACTTGGCGCCAGTTTTTTTCACATTATTTCAGTCTCACTTTTTAGTTGCTTCTGGTTTTCTAGAAGCTTGTTTCATTTTGCATTTTTTCCCATTCCTGAAACTGCCATTTAAGGAATTTGATAATTTTGCTTTATATGTTGTTTTTTCTTTTACATATTGCAAGATGTCATTACCTGACCCTGGATCAGAATCTACTTCTGGAAAAGCGCTGCCTGATGTCGGTTCTACCAAAGCTAAGTGAATTTGCTGTAAACTTTTGGTAACTGTTCCTCCGGCTGTAGTTTGTGTTAGTTGTCATGATAAGCTATCCAACGCTGATAATATTTCCATTAGTAATAAACCATTACCTGTTGTTGTTCTTTCAACATCTAATGTTCAGGATGTTCCTGTTAATGTTAAAGAATTTGTTTCTAATTCTATTCGGAAGGCTCTGTCTGTTATTCCTCCGTCTAGTAAACGTAAGAGGTCTTTTAAAACTTCACATATTTCAGATAAATTTTTAAATGACCGCCATCATTCTGACTTATCTTTTTCTGATAAGGATCTTTCTGGTTCAGAAGATTCTACCTCAGATATTGACACTGATAAATCTTCATCTTTGTTTAAGATGGAGTTTATTCGTTCTTTACTTAAAGAAGTGTTGATTGCATTAGATATGGAGGAGTCTAGTCCTCTTGATATTAAAACTTCTAAGCGTTTAAATTCAGTTTTTAAACCTCATGTAGTTATTCCAGAAGTTTTTCCAGTTCCTGATGCTATTTCAGAAGTAATTTCTAGGGAATGGAATAGTCTGGGTACTTCATTTACTCCTTCTCCAAGGTTTAAGAAATTGTACCCTTTGCAATCTGATAGATTAGAGTTTTGGGAGAAAATCCCCAAAGTTGATGGGGCTATCTCTACTCTTGCTAAACGTACTACTATTCCTATGGCAGATAGTACTTCGTTTAAGGATCCTTTAGATAGGAAGCTTGAATCCTTTCTAAGGAAGGCTTATTTATGTTCAGGTAATCTTCTTAGACCTGCTATTTCTTTGACTGATGTTGCTGCAGCTTCAACTTTCTGGTTGGAGACTTTAGCGCAACAAGTGTCAGACCATAATGCTTATAGCATTGTTAAACTCCTTCAACATGCTAATAACTTTATTTGTGATGACATTTTTGATATCATCAGAATTGATGTCAGGTATATGTCTTTAGCTATTTTAGCTAGAAGAGCTTTATGGCTTAAGTCTTGGAATGCAGATATGACTTCTAAGTCAACTTTGCTTTCTCTTTCTTGCCAAGGTAATAAATTATTTGGTTCTCAGTTAGATTCAATAATTTCAACTGTTACTGGGGGGAAGGGAGCCTTTTTACCTCAGGATAAAAAATCTAAAGTTTAATATAGGGCTGCTAATTGTTTTCGTTCCTTTCGTCAGAATAAGGAACAAAAGCCTGACCCTTCCTCTAAAGGAACAGTTTCCGTTTGGAAACCTTCTCCAGTCTGGAATAAATCCAAGCCTTTTAGAAAGTCAAAACCAGCTCCCAAGTCCGCATGAAGGTACGGCCCTCATTCCAGCACAGCTGGTAGGGGGCAGGTTACGATTTTTCAAAGATGTTTAGATCAATTCGATTCAAAGTCTTTGGATTCAGAACATTGTTTCACAAGGGTACAGAATAGGTTTCAAGATAAGACCGCCTGTGAGAAGATTCTTTCTTTCACGCATTCCAGTAAACCCAGTAAAGGCTCAAGCGTTTCTGAAATGTGTTTCAGATCTGGAGTCAGCTGGAGTAATTGTGCCAGTTCCAGTTCTGGAACAGGGCCTGGGGTTTTATTCAAATCTGTTCATTGTTCCAAAGAAAGAGAATTCTTTCAGACCAGTTCTGGATCTAAAAATATTGAATCGTTATGTAAGGATACGAACATTCAAGATGGTGACTATAAGGACTATTCTGCCTTTTGTTCAGCAAGGACATTATATGTCCTTAATAGACTTACAGGATTCATATCTTCATATTCCAATTCAATCGGACCATTATCAGTTCCTGAGATTCTCTTTTCTAGACAAGCATTACCAGTTTGTTGCTCTTCCTTTTGGCCTAGCAACAGCTCCAAGGATCTTTTCGAAGGTTCTCGTGCCCTTCTTTCTGTAATAAGGGAGCAGGGTATTGCGGTATTTGCTTATTTGGACAATATCTTGGTACTTGCTCAGTCTTTACATTCTGCAGAATCTCACACGAATCAACTTGTGTTGTTTCTTCAAAGACATGGTTGGAGGATCAATTTACCAAGTAGTTCCTTGATTCCTCAGACAAGGGTAACCTTTTTGGGTTTCCAAATAGATTCAGTATCTATGACTTTGTCTCTAACAGAAAAGAGACGTCTGAAACCTTCAGTCTCAATCTTTCCCTTCGGTAGCTTTGTGCATGGAAATTTTAGGTCTCATGACTGCTGCATCAGACGCAATCCCTTTTGCTCGTTTTCACATGAGATCTCTTCAGCTTTGTATGCTGAACCAATGGTGCAGGGATTATACAAAGATATCACAATTAATATCCTTAAATCCCAATGTTCGATCTTCTCTGACTTGGTGGTTAGATCACCATCGTTTAGTTCAAGAGGCCTCTTTTGTTCGTCCAACCTGGACTGTGATCTCAACAGATGCGAGTCTTTCAGGTTGGGGAGCTGTATGGGGATCTCTGACAGCGCAGGGGGTTTGGGAATCTCAGGAGGCGAGATTACCAATCAACATTTTGGAACTCCGTGCGATTTTCAGAGCTCTTCAGTTCTGGCCTCTTCTGAAGAGAGAATCATTTATTTGTTTTCAGACAGACAATGTCACAACCGTGGCATATGTCAATCATCAAGGGGGGACTCACAGTCCTCAGGCTATGAAAGAAGTATCTCGGATACTTGTATGGGCGGAATCCAGCTCCTGTCTAATTTCTGCTGTTCACATCCCAGGTATAGACAATTGGGAAGCGGATTATCTCAGTCGCCAGACGTTACATCCGGGGGAATGGTCTCTTCACCCAGAGGTATTTCTTCAGTTTGTTCAAATCTGGGGTCTTCCAGAAATAGATCTGATGTCCTCTCATCTCAACAAGAAACTTCCCAGGTATCTGTCCAGATCCAGGGATCCTCAGGCGGAAGCAGTGGACGCGTTGTCGCTTCCTTGGAATTATCAACCTGCTTATATCTTTCCGCCTCTAGTTCTTCTTCCAAGAGTGATTTACAAAATCCTAATGGAGCGTTCGTTTGTACTGCTGGTGGCTCCAGCATGGCCACACAGGTTTTGGTATGTGGATCTCGTTCGGATGGCAAGTTGCCAGCCTTGGACACTTCCGTTAAGGCCAGACCTTCTGTCTCAAGGCCCATTTTTCCATCAGGATCTCAAATCATTAAATTTGAAGTTATGGAGATTGAACACTTAATTCTTAGTCATAGAGGTTTCTCTGACTCAGTGATTAATACTATGTTATAGGCTCGTAAATCTGTGTCTAGAAAGATCTATTACTGAGTCTGGAAGACTTACATTTCTTGGTGTTCTTCACATAAATTCTCTTGGCATTCTTTTAGAATTCCTAGAATTTTACAATTTCTTCAAGAAGGGTTTGTCTGCAAGTTCCTTGAAAGGACAAATCTCTGCTCTTTCTGTTCTTTTTCACAGAAAGATTGCTAATCATCCTGATATTCATTATTCATTAAAAAACATCTACACATTTTAAAAGGTGATGAAACTTTACTACCTCATATTAAAAATTGTAAATTTGTAGCAAAAAAACCTCCCACACTAGCGACTAAGCTTTCCCCTAGTTTAGCGAAATCTAATACAAGTACTGACACTGATTGGCTCAGGGGTAAAGGTAATTTCAAGTCACACCTTTCAAATTGTCTAACGTGAAACAATGGACTACACCAATACATTCAATAGTGCAGTCACAGGTGAAATTTTTAAAATTGATTTCTATGCTACTTGTCTTACCTCCTATATAGTATACCTACTTGATTGCCAACTTTGCAAGGCCCAATATGTTGGTCAATCAACTAGGAGCCTTAGGGATCGCACAAGGGAACATTTGAGAGATGTGAAAAACTTTAATAAGGATTCTGCAGTTGCCAGACATTTTAATTCTTTTCATTTCACGAATGTACCTAGGTTTAAAATTAAGATCATAGATATAGCGAGAGTTCCCCTACGTGGTGGCAATGTGTCAAAAATACTTGACAAGAAGGAACTATATTGGATCTATAAGTTAAGATCTAAATCACCATTGGGCATGAACCTAGAATGGGACATGAGATATTTTGTTGATTAGGTAAACATGATTTTATATACTTGTTACTGTACACTCATACATATATTTTCATATTAGTATGCTTTCAGCATTTGCTTACCTATTTATTCTAACAACAATCTAGTCTGGTTCCATTTAACCTAACGTATATACACTTAACTATAGGAAAAGGTATCTGTGAGGTATCACACGTGTGGTGACACATACATGTATTATTATAATTTCATTTTGATATGAGACTTGTTTGCAGTTGTCTCATGTAAGATGATTATAATATTTATTTGGTCCCTGCTGACATTCATATACATGTTTCTGCATATGTTTTTCTTATATGTATGTATGCAAATATTCCTTTTTTATTTTTATTTTTTTATTTTGTTTTTTATTGAGATAGTCATGTATTATAACATGTACAAACAGTGAAGAAGAAAAGAAATACAACAAGGCAACAAAAACATGTTGCTAACTATTACATTTGCAGTAACATCTTCTTGGTAGTGATTCTAGTCACACTTACACAATTCCAAATGTAATAATATTTCTGCTATTAAATAACATATAAACCTTGTTTTTACAACTTATATTCATACATCTTAAATAAGTATTTAACACACTATATTCCATATATAATAATGTAGTCTACACTCTCATTTTCATTTTCCCCCGCTCCTTTATCTATCTTTTAACCTTCTTCCTTCCTTCCTTCCTTCCCCTCTCTCTCTTCTTTTGGCTCATTATATTGCCAAATCGTACATGCACCTTACTAAATCTAAGGCGATAGAACAAGTAAAAATAAAATCATACAAACAAACAAACAGAGAAAAGAAAATAAAAAAAAAAAAAAAAAAAAAAAAGGGGGAAAGTTTCCTTCCCTTCTCCTCCTCCTTTATATATAATACTGATTTTGACCTTAAACCTCTCACGCTTTTTGGAATTCCATTCACTCAATATCATGTTTCTTACAATTAATATTATAGTATTTAGAAAACGAGTGTTTGACCCGTAAGTTGAGCCTTCAACTAAGAAAAAAACTTCTTTTGGGGTAATGTCTAATCTAATCTTGCATTTCTTTTCCAACCAATAAGTGATTTTTAACCAAAAAGTTTTAATTTTAGGGCATGAGTACATACAATGTACTATATCTGCGTTTACATATCTACAGCGTTTACAACAATTATTTTGAGAATTGCCCCATTTCGCCATAACATATGGGGTTAAGTATACATGATGCAATATTTTAACTTGTGACTCTCTCCAACTCGATAGTAGGGTAGCTTTCCTTGTCCTATTCATGCTTCCTCTTATATCCTCCTCAGTTACTATAAATTCTGGGGAAATTCTTAACCACTTATTGATTGATTCATAAACATATTTCATCCTAGTTTGGTCAATGAGTTTCTTATATAATATTAAGCAACTAGTACTTCCTTGGGCATAGAGATTCATTATAGGAGTCAGCTTATCCTAATTATCTTTCATATAGATCACCCTTCCTAATGAATTGCAATAGTGTCTTAGCTGTAGGTATATATAAAAATGTGAGTTCTCCCATCCAAACACATCTTTCAAATGATTAAAGTCCCATATACATTTCTTCTGATTATCTATTAACTGGTATAGGTAGGTAAGGCCTCTTTCCTGCCATTTTTGGCATACTTCTGCATTCAGCATTACCCCAGGATTCCCTCCCAAAGGTAGAAAATTTGAAAAGTGAAAATCTATTTTCAAAATTTTACATAACTTTTGCCAAGCTATAATTAAATTTGTAATGCTATCTAGTTTTTTAATCCTATCTGGTAGCTTATTGTGATCTACATGTATTAAAGATTTTAAGCTAAATGGTTTTACTATGTTCTCTTCTAGGTCTAAATCTATGAATTTATTGTTGTTGGAGATCCAAGCTAATACTATTTTGGCAAGGAATACCTGGTTATATAAAATTAGGTCGGGTAGCCCCATTCCGCCCCATTCATTTGCGATAGATAGTTTTGCATATGATATTCTAGCTTTTTTATCTTTCCAACAAAGTTGGGTTACAGCTCTTTTGATTCGTAATAAATCTTTGTTCTTAATTTTTAATGGTAAATTTTGGATAACATATAGAATTTTAGGTGTTGTTATCATCTTAAACATATTGATTTTCCCTGCTAGAGTTATAGGTAAATGTGACCATCTTTTAATTTCCTCTATAATTTTAGTGAATAGGGGTTCATAATTTAACTTATACCAGTCCCCAGGTGTGTTAGAAAAATTTATTCCCAAATATTTTATAAATGTATCTGCTACTTTAAACTTAGAATCTAGAATAGAGCCTTTCTGTTTTACTAACCACAGGATCTCTGATTTATGTATATTGACTTTATAGCCAGAAAATGACCCAAATGTTTCTATTATTTCCAATATTAATGGGATCTGTTCTTTTGAATTTCTTAAAAATATTAACATATCATCCGCATATGCTGCTACTTTTATTTCAGTGTTCCCAATTCTTATGCCTTGAATCATTTCTCTAACTTGTATCATCAATGGCTCCAAGGCTAGATCAAATAAAATTGGTGAGAGAGGGCACCCCTGTCTAGTGCCTCTGGACATTTCTATAAAATCTGTTTGTTGTCCATTTATGCAGAAGGCAGTTTTTGGGGCGGAGTATAAATTTTTGATACATTCCAAGATATTACCTTTCAATCCAAACATCCTCAAAGTCTGAAAGAGATGATCCCATTCTACCGAGTCAAATGCTTTTTGTGCATCTAAAGTTAATAGTAACAGATCCTCTCCTTTTTTAAAGAATTTATCTTTATTAGCCCATACATATGTAATAACATTTGTAACTCTTCTAATATTATAAAAAGATGATCTTCCATTAATAAATCCTGATTGATCTGGATGTATTAAGGTCGGGATCACTTTTTGTAACCTTTCAGCTATGATACTTGTTAATATCTTTAAATCCGAATTTAATAACGAGATTGGTCTATAGGATGCCATGTCTTGAGGGTCTTTCCCAGGTTTAAGTAATATTATAGTTGTAGAATCCATAAATCTATTTAACCTAAGTTCTTGAAGTGAAGAATATACATAGTTATAAACTCTTTCCAATATTGGTGCTATTTCTGTATTCATTAGCCTGTAGAATTCATTTGGGAGATTATCCGGACCGCTAGCTTTATTTGCTGATAGCTTTTTTATCTTCCCAATTATTTCCTCTAACTCTATTGGCCGGTTCAGCCAATCCAATTGATCTATCGGAATTTGGGGAACTTTAACTTCCTCCCAAAACTTCCTCTTTCTTTCCTGATTTATTCCGTGCATTCTATATATATCTGAATAATATTCTTTAAAGGCTTTTAAGATGTCCTCTTGGGAGGATATATTAATATCTTCTCTTTTGATATTGGCTATAACTGTTCTTTTCTTATGTATTTTATTTAGACCTGCCAAATATCTACCTGACTTATTGCCAAACCTTTGGAATCTACTTTTAGCTTTTATCTCTTCTTGCGTATACTTTTGCATTAAAAATAAGTTCCGTTGGTTAGTGGCCGAAATGTATTTGTGCCAGTTTGCTATAGAAGCATCTCTAAGATATTGATTATAAGAATTATTTACTGTATTTAATAGCTGTAATTCACGTTTACCTAGTTTCTTTTTTTTATAGGCCATAAATGTGATCATCTCTGATTTTAAAACTGCTTTTGCAGTTTCCCAGTAGAGTATTGGTTCCCCCAAGTGTTGACTATTATTAATCCTGAAACCCTCTAATTTATTCCTTAAAAAGTTAAAGAATTCTGTATTTTCTGCCCAATATTTAGGGAAGAAGAAATTATTCCCCTTTTTAATTCGAGATCCATATGTTAACCCTATCGGTGCATGATCAGATATTGTTATAGGGTATATAGATGTATCTGTAACTAAAGGTATTAAATTTTTTGAAACTAATAAGTGATCTATCCTTGAGTAAGATCTATGGGTTTTTGATATACAAGTGTACTTTCGAACTCCTGGGTTCCTATATCTCCATAAATCACATAAGCCAATGTTGGCAGATATATCTTTAAAAATCTTAGTCTCTCTACGAGAATTCCTTCCTGGATCCTTCTTATTTCCAAACTGGAGTCTGTCTATTGGCATTCTGGGGACCATATTAAAATCGCCCCCCAAAATTATTTTTGTATCTAAATATTCCAATAATTTACGCTGAAGATCATCCCAAAATCTTTTATTATACTCATTAGGTCCATATACGTTGCAAATTGTGAATACTTCGGAGTTGATTTCTACTTTAATAATAGCTATACGCTCATTCTCTTCTACTTTTTTTTCCACAATTCTATAATTTAAATTCTTATTGATAAGTATAGCTACTCCTCTTTTCCTTGTTTTACAATCAATTGCAATAATTTCCCCTACCCAATTACATTTTAGTTTCATATATTCAATCTCGTTTAAATGGGTCTCCTGAATTAAGGCAATATCTGTTCCTAACGTTTTCAAATATTTTATTATAGCCTTCCTTTTAATAGGGGATGTTATCCCACCAACGTTCCATGAGATTATCTTAAGTTTTTGCATTATCTTACTATATAATTATAACTCTGTGTGTTCATGAGATGTTGGATTAAGCTTAAGAGTGTAATTAAAAAAGCCAGCGGGATCTGTAGAAGAGAGGGGGCTGGAGAGGAAGAGAGGGAGGAGAAAGAGAGAGCGAGAGAGAAAAAAAAAAAAAAAAGGGGTTAAATAAAACATCCTTAACAACAAGGTTTACCCTTATTGCTTGTTTACTCTTTTTTATAAAATTTATACTCATATTTAAAATCAAACAATATGTAATCATTATTTACAAAGAAAAAAGAATCGAACTTGTTATTCCACCTTATTACTATCACCTTAGGCAATTTAAAAAAAATATTTAACTTCTTCAGGATCTTCAAAAACTTTCACCCCTTCTTCACCCTCATATTTCAATTTTGCTGGGTATATAACAACTGCTTTGTGCCCTGCTGCTATTAAGCTTGTACACAATGGAGTCATTTTTCTTCTCTTATTCAGTGTTTCCATTGAATAATCACTGAACATTAACAACTTTTTCCCGTTAAATTCCAAACTTCCTTTCTTTCTATATAAATTCATAATTTTAACTTTGTCTTGGAAGTCTAGGAATTTAGCTATTACTGATCTAGGTTTTTGCTCAGTGATATTCTGCCTTCTTGCCCCTATTCTATGCACCCTTTCTATCCTTAAGGGTAGGTCTTTCTCTTCAACCCCTAGTATCCTGGGCAGCTGTAATGACATAAATTCCTGTAGACTTACTTCCATACCCCCCTCTTGCAGACCTATAATTCTTACATTGTTTCTGCGTGCCCGGTTTTCTAGATCCTCTATTTTTGCACATAGATCCGATATTTGTCTGCTATTCTTATTCTGAGTCTGTTCTAGTCTGTTCTGATTATCTTCCAGTTCGGATATTCTTTCCTCTGCTTCCTGCATTCTGCCTGAGAAATTTTTAAAATCTTCTGCTAATTTAGAAACTTCAGACTGAATTTTATCGAAACGTGGCAAAAACATCTCTGACAGTTTCCTGACCACCCAGTCTCCTTCCCCTGAGAGGGACCCTTCTTCACCACCCCCTTCTAAAGAAGTTTCACCCTGTGACTTCCGAGTGAGTTTTTTCTCTTGAGTTTTTTGTCTTTTAGACATAGTGCTACTTTGTGTATTAGTGATATATTTATCCATATATAGCCTAGGATGTTGCAACTGATAACAAGCAGGTGCTTCAATTTGTTTTCTTTATCTGTGTAGTGTGTACTGTGTAGTGCGTGTATGTCTTCTGATCTTTTATGTGTTACTTGTCCCTAAAGAGAGATAATCAATAAGTGATAAAGTGATATCAATAAGTGATAAAAATATACTACAAGTGAAAAAAAAAAAAAAATGTTTTATATCAATGTTCAAGTGCTCTAACAACACGTGTAAATTACTCTAAGAAGAGTGACTCCCCCTGGGAAGCATCTACTGTATTTGAAGAGTGATAGGTATTTTCTGTTTGAGAGCTAGACTTATTAAAGGAATATACCTTTATATTCCAGGACTTTTATTCTGGCAATAGAGCTGGTTTCATAACCTGAAACCTATAGTCTCAAAAATCAACACCTCTAAGTAAATATTACTTCTGCAGGGCTATTCCTATATCCTGTACCTATAAAGGTAAACCCCTTAATTAGAGTTAGCTTTATACTCCTAAAACTATAACTTTATCTGACTAAGAAAGATAGCTTTATATCCAGTATTGTTATTATTGCTTATATATCGTGCTTATAGCTTCTAAAATACTGTAAATAATCTTTAATGTGCCCTTGCTGCTCAGATGGCCAGGTACAGCAGTTTATTAACTATCAAAGTATAAAGAGGGGTAGTCGAAATTTTTTTTTTTTTTTTTTTTTTTTTTTTTTTTATAGTATAACTACTTGCACAGAGATAGAAGAATTATTGATGCTATAACCCGTACTACTGAATGTAATCATGGACTCTCATTTAAATATGATTCAGAGAAACCATGTATATACTTAGAGTACAATTAAATTTACAGATTCATAAGCCTTTTAAATAAACTTATTCTATTGTCCACAGTTCCATGTGCTTGAGAGGATATGGAAACCAGTCTCTTATTATGAAATACAAAGCTTCTTAATTTTCATATGACTCAGTTTTTCTACATCAACTGCTTCATGTTCATATTTAGTTCCTTATGTCCTAAGGCAAGGTTCTTTATGTGTTTAATTTTTCTGTTTCTATGGCATTGTCCTGTTAACTCCGTGGGTATAGCTCTTTTCCCCAGCTTATCGACCCTTACATATCCTAGATTCAGGTATTCATCAGGCAATGGGGTAGATTTTTTCAGGCGCTTATTACGATGAACAGTTAGCACTAAGGATAGGGATCTCCTTCAGACCTGTGCTTCTGATCTTGCTACGGATACTTTAGACATTTAGGCCCTTGTATGCAAATATTCCTCATGTATGTGTGTGTTTATACACACGATTCGTTTATTTTTATTTTTACTTTTACTGATGTATTGTGTCCACTAATGTAAACCCTAGAATTATACATATGGATAAACAACCATTGCAATATGGCCATATTCCATCTCTTTGTAATACATGGTAATTTTGTTCAAACGTGTTTTATGTTCTTAGTGGTTTCACACTGCTTTACATATAAGAATGACCAGTATTAATTGTGTTTTAATACTTAATTGGGCAATATGGCTCTTTTTGGTCATTATCTTATTTGTAAATGATCAATTTCAAAGTGTCTTTATTTTTCTCATTTTCTTTTTATTTTTTGTCCATTTTCTTTCTTTCATAAAAACTGTTTTCTAGGCAATTTGGAATAATAATTTTTTGATGTAAATAGTGATGCAATTTTCTAACAAGCCAAGTATTGCTATACTTTCACAAGTAATATGTTTTTTTGTTTTTAAGCACAAAATCTAATGCATTTTGAAGGGGCTGATTATTAAATTAACAAGGAGAAATTTCATGTGTGAAACTGATCAAATTACAAAATTTAAAGATCAATCTCCTATTGGTTCCTGCCCCTTTAAATACATTAGCTTCCATTACTTGCATTTAGCATCTATGAGTAAGCGCACACCAGCGCAAAACATATTAGATGGCTAACTACCCTCCTTGTCATTTTTGTGTCTCTTCTATTTTAATGGAATAAATTATTTTCTTACCTGATGCTCAGCAGCCTTCCATTTTTTTCCTTGCTGAGTCTTTTGCGGTCGTCCGCCGCTACTTGGTTGGCTCCACACACCCCCCCTTCCCAGCCTTGGTCTAACCCACTCACCCCCCGGTCCTAAGCAGAAGTAACCTGTAGCAGCTCCGCTCTCTCTCTACTCTCCATCCTGATATTCATTGTTTTGTGCAGGCTTTGGTTCATATCAAGCCTGTCATTAAGTCAATCTCTAGTCCTTGGAGTCTCAATTTGGTTCTGAGGGCTTTACAAGCTCCTCCGTTTGAACCTATGCATTCTCTGGATATTAAATTACTTTCTTGGAAAGTTTTGTTTCTGTTGGCCATCTCTTCTGCTAGAAGAGTTTCTGATTTATCTGCTCTTTCTTGAGAACCTTCTTTTCTGATTTTTCATCAGGATAAGGCGGTGTTGCGGACTTCATTTAATTTTTTACCTAAGGTTGTGAATTCTAACAACATTAGTAGAGAAATTGTTGTCCCTTCATTGTGTCCTAATCCTAAGAATTCGCTGGAGAGATCTTTACATTCGTTGGATGTAGTAAGGGCTTTGAAATATTATGTTGAAGCTACTAAAGATTTCAGAAAGACTTCTAGTCTATTTGTTATCTTTTCTGGTTCTAGGAAAGGTCAGAAGGCTTCTGCCATTTCTTTGGCGTCTTGGTAAAAGTCTTTGATTCATCATGCTTATGTCGAGTCGGGTAAATCCCTGCCTCAAAGGATTACAGCTCATTCTATTAGGTCAGTTTCTACTGCCTGGGCGTTTAGGAATGAAGCTTCTGTTGATCAGATTTGCAAAGCAGCAACTTGGTGGTCTTTGCATACTTTTACTAAATTCTACCATTTTGATGTGTTTTCTTCTTCTGAAGCAGTTTTTGATAGAAAAGTACTTCAGGCAGCTGTTTCAGTTTGATTCTTCTGCTTATAATTTCAGTTTTTTTCATTATAAGATTAAAACTTTTTGATTTGGGTTGTGGATTATTTTTTTCAGCGGAATTGGCTGTCTTTATTTTATCCCTCCCTCTCTAGTGACTCTTGTGTGGAAGTTCCACATCTTGGGTATCTGCTATCCCATACGTCACTAGCTCATGGACTCTTGCTAATTACATGAAAGAAAACATAATTTATGTAAGAACTTACCTGATAAATTCATTTCTTTCATATTAGCAAGAGTCCATGAGGCCCACCCTTTTTTGTGGTGGTTATGATTTTTTTGTATAAAGCACAATTATTCCAATTCCTTATTTTTGATGCTTTCGCTCCTTTCTTATCACCCCACTTCTTGGCTATTCGTTAAACTGAATTGTGGGTGTGGTGAGGGGTGTATTTATAGGTATTTTGAGGTTTGGGAAACTTTGCCCCTCCTGGTAGGAATGTATATCCCATACGTCACTAGCTCATGGACTCTTGCTAATATGAAAGAACTGAATTTATCAGGTAAGTTCTTACATAAATTATGCTTTGTATGTGTCTGTGTATGTGTATATATGTGTGTGTGTGTGTGTATGTGTATATAGGTGTGTGTGCATTTTTATGTGTATAACTCTGTATTTGTATGTGTCTGTGACTGTGTATGTGTATATATGTGTATAATTCTGTATGTGTATGTGTCTGTGTGTGTGTATGTGTATATATGTGTGTGTGCATGTGTGCATTTGTATGTGTATAACTCTGTGTTTGTATGTGTCTGTGTGTGTATGCGTGTATATGTGTGTGTACATGTGTGCATTTGTATGTGTATAACTCTGTGTTTGTATGTGTCTGTGTATATATATATGTGTGTGCGTATGTGTATAACTCTGTGTTTGTATGTGTCTGTGTGTGTGACTGTGTATATATGTGGGTGTGCATTTGTATGTGTATAACTCTGTGTTTGTATGTGTCTGTGACTGTGTATGTGTATATGTGTGTGTGCATGTGTGCATTTGTATGTGTATAACCCTGTGTTTATATGTGTCTGTGTATGTGTATATATGTGTGTGTGCATGTGTGCATTTGTATGTGTATAACCCTGTGTTTATATGTGTCTGTGTATGTGTATATATGTGTGTGTGCATGTGTGCATTTGTATGTGTATAACTGTGTGTGTGAGCATTTATTTTGCAAATGCCATAAATAAAATTCACATTACTCCCTGACCAAAAAATAGTATTGCCCAAAAAAGCCTAAAACTTTAGGGGGTAGGGGAAGCAGAATTTTGGGTGCCTAGGGCAGCACAAAACCTAAATACGCCACTTAATGTAAATGTTCCACGAATATTCAGTGTTCATTTAGTTTAAAACAAAACAAATACTGAAAAGCACTATTCATTTGCTCCACTTGCAATCCCACTCTCTTTTTATTATATGACATAGAGAGGTTATTACACTTAAAAAGGGA
The DNA here is from genome assembly GCF_027579735.1 of Bombina bombina. Taxonomy (NCBI): domain Eukaryota; kingdom Metazoa; phylum Chordata; class Amphibia; order Anura; family Bombinatoridae; genus Bombina; species Bombina bombina. Next base: position 178,232 of record NW_026510729.1, read on the forward strand.
TATGAAACCCAAAAATTGTCTTTAATTATTCTGATAGAGAATATATTTAAAAAAAAGTTTCAAATTTACTATCAAATTTGCTTCGTTCTCATGTTATTCTGAGTTGAAGAGATATCTAGATAGGTAACGTGCACATATCTGGAGTACTACATGACAGGAAATAGTGCTGCCATCTAGTGCTCTTGCTAATGTATAACATTATTATAAAACTGCTGACATATAGTGCTCTTGCTAATGTATAACATTGTTATAAAACTGTTGCCATCTAGTGCTCTTGCTAAAGAATAACATTATTATAAAACTGCTGACATCTAATGCTCTTGCGAATGTATAACATTATTATAAAACTGCTGCCATCTAGTGCTCTTGCTAATGTATAACATTATTATATAACTGCTGCCATCTAGTGCTCTTGCTAATGTATAACATTGTTATATAACTGCTGCCATCTAGTGCTCTTGCTAATATATAACATTGCTATAAAACTGCTGCCATCTAGTGCTCTTGCTAATGTATAACATTGTTATAAAACTGCTGCCATCTAGTGCTCTTGCTAATGTATAACATTGTTATAAAACTGCTGCCATCTAGTGCTCTTGCTAATGTATAACATTATTATAAAACTGCTGACATCTAGTGCTCTTGCGAATGTATAACATTATTATAAAACTGCTGCCATCTAGTGCTCTTGCTAATGTATAACATTATTATAAAACTGCTGCCATCTAGTGCTCTTGCTAATGTATAACATTATTATAAACTGCTACCATCTAGTGCTCTTGCTAATGTATAACATTATTATAAAACTGCTGACATCTAGTGCTCTTGCGAATGTATAACATTATTATAAAAATGCTGACATCTAGTGCTCTTGCTAATGTATAACATAATTATAAAACTGCTGTCATCTAGTGCTCTTGCTAATGTATAACATTATTATAAAACTGCTACCATCTAGTGCTCTTCTTAATGTATAAAATTATTATAAATCTGCTGCCATCTAGTGCTCTTGCTAATGTTTAACATTGTTATAAAACTGCTGACATCTAGTGCTCTTGCTCATGTATAACATTATTATAAAACTGCTGACATCTAGTGCTCTTGCTAATGTATAACATTATTATAAATCCGCTGCCATCTAGTGCTCTTGCTAATGTATAACATTATTATAAAACTGCAGACATCTAGTGCTCTTGCTAATGTATAACATTATTATAAATCTGCTGCCATCTAGTGCTCTTGCTCATGTATAACATTGTTATAACACTGCTGCCATCTAGTGCTCTTGCTAATGTATAACATAATTATAAATCTGCTGCCATCTAGTACTCTTGCTAATGTATAACATTGTTACAAAACTGCTGCCATCTAGTGCTCCTGCAAATGTATAACAATATTGTAAAACTGCTACCATATAGTGCTCTTGCTAATGTATAACATTATTGTAAAACTGCTGCCATCTAGTGCTCTTGCTACTGTATAACATTATTGTAAAACTGCTGCCATCTAGTGCTCTTGCTAATGTATAACATTATTGTAAAACTGCTGCCATCTACTGCTCTTGCTAATGTATAACATTATTATAAATCCGCTGCCATCTAGTGCTCTTGCTAATGTATAACATTATTATAAAACTGCTGCCATCTAGTGCTCTTGCTAATGTATAACATTATTGTAAAACTGCTGCCATCTAGTGCTCTTGCTAATGTATAACATTATTGTAAAACTGCTGCCATCTACTGCTCTTGCTAATGTATAACATTATTATAAATCCGCTGCCATCTAGTGCTCTTGCTAATGTATAACATTGTTATAAAACTGCTGCCATCTAGTGCTCTTGCTAATGTATAACATTGTTATAAAACTGCTGCCATTTAGTGCTCTTGCTAACGTATAACATTATTATAAAACTGCTGCCATCTAGTGCTCTTGCTAATGTATAACATTATTATAAAACTGCTGCCATCTAGTGTTCTTGCTAATGTATAACATTGTTATAAAACTGCTGCCATCTAGTGCTCTTGCTAATGTATAACATTGTTATAAAACTTCTGCCATCTAGTGCTCTTGCTAATATATAGCATTGTTATACAACTGCTACCATCTAGTGCTCTTGCTAATGTATAACATTGTTATACAACTGCTGCCATCTAGTGCTCTTGCTTATGTATAACATTATTATAAAAACTTCTGCCATCTAGTGCTTGTGCTAATGTATAACATTGTTATAAAACTGCTGCCATCTAGTGTTCTTGCTAATGTATAACATTGTTATAAAACTGCTGCCATCTAGTGTTCTTGCTAATGTATAACATTGTTATAAAACTGCTGCCATCTAGTGTTCTTGCTAATGTATAACATTGTTATAAAACTGCTGCCATCTAGTGCTCTTGCTAATGTATAACATTGTTATAAAACTTCTGCCATCTAGTGCTCTTGCTAATATATAGCATTGTTATACAACTGCTACCATCTAGTGCTCTTGCTAATGTATAACATTGTTATACAACTGCTGCCATCTAGTGCTCTTGCTTATGTATAACATTATTATAAAAACTGCTGCCATCTAGTGCTCGTGCTAATGTATAACATTGTTATAAAACTGCTTCCATCTAGTGCTCGTGCTAATGTATAACATTGTTATAAAACTGCTGCCATCTAGTGCTCTTGCTAATGTATAACATTATTATAAAACTGCTGCCATCTAGTGTTCTTGCTAATGTATAACATTGTTATAAAACTGCTGCCATCTAGTGCTCTTGCTAATGTATAACATTGTTATAAAACTGCTGCCATCTAGTGCTCTTGCTAATGTATAACATTGTTATAAAACTTCTGCCATCTAGTGCTCGTGCTAATGTATAACATTGTTATAAAACTGCTGCCATCTAGTGCTCTTGCTAATGTATAACATTGTTATACAACTGCTGCCATCTAGTGCTCTTGCTTATGTATAACATTATTATAAAAACTGCTGCCATCTAGTGCTCGTGCTAATGTATAACATTGTTATAAAACTGCTGCCATCTAGTGCTCTTGCTAATGTGTAACATTGTTATAAAACTGCTGCCATCTAGTGCTCTTGCTAATGTATAACATTGTTATAAAACTGCTGCTATCTAGTGCTCCTGCTAATGTATAACATTATTATAAAACTGCTGCCATCTAGTGCTCTTGCTAATGTATAACATTGTTATAAAACTGCTGCCATCTAGTGCTCTTGCTAATGTATAACATTGTTATAAAACTGCTGCCATCTAGTGCTCTTGCTAATGTATAACATTGTTATAAAACTTCTGCCATCTAGTGCTCGTGCCAATGTATAACATTGTTATAAAACTGCTGCCATCTAGTGCTCTTGCTAATGTATAACATTGTTATAAAACTGCTGCCATCTAGTGCTCTTGCTAATGTATAACATTGTTATAAAACTTCTGCCATCTAGTGCTCGTGCTAATGTATAACATTGTTATAAAACTTCTGCCATCTAGAGCTCGTGCTAATGTATAACATTGTTATAAAACTGCTGCCATCTAGTGCTCTTGCTAATGTATAACATTGTTATAAAACTTCTGTCATCTAGTGTTCGTGCTAATGTATAACATTGTTATAAAACTGCTGCCATCTAGTGCTCTTGCTAATGTATAACATTATTATAAAACTGCTGCCATCTAGTGCTCTTGCTAATGTATAACTTTGTTATAAAACTGCTGCCATCTAGTGCTCTTGCTAATGCATAACATTGTTATAAAACTGCTGCCATCTATTGCTCTTGCTAATGTATAACACTATTAAAAAACTGCTGCCATCTAGTGCTCTTGCTAATGTATAACATTATTATAAAACTGCTGCCATCTAGTGCTCTTGCTAATGTATAACATTATTATAAAACTGCTGCCATCTAGTGCTCCTGCTAATGTATAACATTATTATAAAACTGCTGCCCTCTAGTGCTCCTGCTAATGTATAACATTATTATAAAACTGCTGCCATCTAGTGCTCTTGCTAATGTATAACATTGTTATAAAACTGCTGCCATCTAGTGCTCTTGCTAATGTATAACATTGTTATAAAACTGCTTCCATCTAGTGCTCTTGCTAATGTATAACATTGTTATAAAACTGCTGCCATCTAGTGCTCTTGCTAATGTATAACATTGTTATAAAACTGCTGTCATCTAGTGCTCTTGCTAATGTATAACATTATTATAAATCTGCTGCCATCTAGTGCTCTTGCTAATGTATAACATTATTATAAAACTGCTGCCATCTAGTGCTCTTGCTAATGTATAACATTATTATAAAACTGCTGCCATCTAGTGCTCTTGCTAATGTATAACACTATTATAAAACTGCTGCCATCTACTGCTCTTGCTAATGTATAACGTTATTATAAAACTGCTGCCATCTAGTGCTCTTGCTAATGTATAACATTGTTATATAACTGCTGCCATCTAGTGCTCTTGCTAATGTATAACATTATTATAAAACTGCTGCCATCTAGTGCTCTTGCTAATGTATAACATTGTTATAAACCTGCTGCCATCTAGTGCTCTTGCTAATGTATAACATTATTATAAAACTGCTGCCATCTAGTGCTCTTGCTAATGTATAACACTATTATAAAACTGCTGCCATCTAGTGCTCTTGCTAATGTATAACATTATTATAAAACTGCTGCCATCTAGTTCTCTTGCTAATGTATAACATTGTTATATAACTGCTGCCATCTAGTGCTCTTGCTAATGTATAACATTATTATAAAACTGCTGCCATCTAGTGCTCTTGCTAATGTATAACATTGCTATAAAACTGCTGCCATCTAGTGCTCTTGCTAATGTATAACATTGTTATAAAACAGCTGCCATCTAGTGCTCTTGCTAATGTATAACATTATTATAAAACTGCTGCCATCTAGTGCTCTTGCTAATGTATAACGTTGTTGCAAAACTGCTGCCATCTAGTGCTGCAGCCACACTCATAAACCTACCTTCCTTCTTTTCAACAAAGAATAACAAGAAAACGAAGAAAACTTGATAATAAAAGTTAAATGGAAAGTTGTTTAAAATTGTATGTTCTATCTGATTCATTTAAAATTTTTTAGGGTTTTATGTCCCTTTAAAATATAGCATTTTATTTCTAGAGTTTATCACCTGTTCTTGATATAAAATGTAATTATTTTTATAGGGGTCTAACAGAAAGGTTCACAACAATTCAAGAGTTTGGTCAACAAAGATAAAATGTGGGCATTATTGGAAATTATCAGTATACAAGTAAATTTGCTTAGCTAATTTAGCAATAAGTTGAAAGTGTTGAGAATGGAATTTGTCATGAGGTTTGAATATTGGGAATATAGTGTCTGGTTTGTCATTGGTAACAATGTAACCAGGGCCAAATTTATAGTAAGGCAGATTAGGCATTGCCTACGGGCTCCCTCCATAGAGGGGAGACTGTCTCTGCCTATTATAAAAACCGGTCAGCTGGTGACCTTAACTAAGATGGCCGCCTGTGAAATAACAGCACTGTGCATGCGCTGTGGCCATCTTTGTTAAGGTCACAGTGAGTATTATGGCATCCAGTTTCCCCTGTGCATACGCAATGCTAGCAGCGGCCTTTACAAAGATGGCTGCCGCACACTCACGGTGCTATTATTTCACTGCCGGCAGCCATCTTAGTGAACGGTGAATGGGAAGTGAGGGGGGGTGCTTCAGATTTTGGGGCCTACAGGCACCTGGGCTGTAAACCTGGAACTAAATGTAACACATAATAGGTTATGCAAGTGCCCCAAGTATTATTTTTACACTTTATATTTTTAAAAAATGCTAACATATTTTACAAACTTATATAGGTACAGTATAACTTGACAACAAAACCAAAAAGTTGACAATGCTAACACAGAAGTAGTTCAGGACTATGATCCTATGGGAACGTTTATTCTATTGTAGGTGGAGAAATTAAAGTGATCACCAAAAAATCTTTATTTTAGCTAAGACTCTTCGGAGGAGGAACTGAAGCCACAAATAATGTGTGTACTTTTTCTCCACTGCAGGCTTCCGTATGCCAAGAGATGGTGTCAGAGCTAAGTAGTATTATCCTCTGCAAGGACAGTTTCATGCCTCGTCGAAGACGTGGGGGGGTGGTACGTACTAGGCCACTTACTCCAGATGATAGACGGGGACGTAACACTAGTATCCTTAGTAATGGTAAACTGTGTGGGGGCACTGGCCCTGATCCTTTGGCACAGAGACTAGCACAAGAAGCAGCCCTAGTTGCTCGTGGATGCACACATATCCGTGTATGTCCGGAGTGCCGTCGTTTCCAGGGTCTCCGGGCTCGTCCCTCTACTGGTTCTCCTGCACATAGTGAAGAAAGCTTGGACTGGGAAAAGACAACGAACAGCAGCGAACCGGAGTAGAACTACCCACTTGGGACAAAAAAGCTTTGTGTTTTTCTTTGTTTTTTTTTACATGTGAAAAAAATTAAATTTTCTTCTTTTTACTACTGGAGCTACAAGTGGAAAATCTCCAATAATGGTTTATTATGTTGATATTAAAAGTCCTATTAAAATGACAAAAATAACTTTTTTCCGTCATACAGGCTGGAAAGATTTTGAACCCAAGATATATTCAGTCAATCCTTCTATTGCCAAAGTGGTTTAAGGGGGCTGTAGAATGATTTTGCTATTCTCTAAGAAGGCACCAAGTATAAACTGATGGTAAAACAAAGATTATGGTTTAGCAGTCTCGCCATAAGATGCCAAAAATTGTTGAGAAACAAAATCTATGACCTTGAGTTGGATCTGTAAAGGTTATGTGATTCATCCAGTGCCCATGTATTTCTGGAAAAAATATACCTTCATATCATGCTAGTTTAGCCTAAGTTACATACTAGCTACACAAACACTCTGAAGATTATGTTTAAAGATTAACACAAAACATGGTAAATGATACAGGACCTTGCTGTTTGCTCAACAACATAAAAAAAAATCCATCCCTTCCAGGAGTCTAGAGAAAATGTTCTGCATTAGAAGGATCTAAAAAGGAAAACTTTTATGGTGAAATCTTAAATTCTATGCAATTTCTGTAAAATAAAGACATACATTCTTAAAACTGTTGTGCATTTTATTGTAAAACCACTTAGTTCTAAATGCTGTTGATTTAAGTGTTTGACTGTGCCATGCAAAAATGATCAGAAATATTTCTATATGAGTCATAACATTAGGTTACTGCAATTAATATTAGGCATTAGAACCACAATTACCAGACAATGCATCACAGCAAGTAACTGGCTTTGAGACGTCTAAGCTGTTAATGTAATTCATTCATATAATTTTGCTGTGTAAAATTGACTTTGTTTCTCAGCACACAATCATTGTGCTCTTTACAATTATTACCACTTGGGTTTCATTAATATTTATTAGTATCCTGTGCTGAACACAATAAAGGGACACAGTTAATGTTTTTCTTTGTCAAAACTATAATGAATGTTTATTTTTTTAAAGTGAATAAACTTTTTGAATAAGGTGGTCTTTCTACTGCCAGAACTAGAATAATAATTTTATTATTTACTAACGCCTAGATTTAGAGTTTTGCGGCCAAAGGGGTGCGTTAGCTACGCATGTTTTTTTTCCCCCGCACCTTTTAAATAACGCTGGTATTTAGAGTTCTCTGAAGGGCTGCGTTAGGCTTCAAAAAGGGAGCGTACAGGCATATTTACCGCCACTTCAACTCTCAATACCAGCGTTGCTTACGGTAGCGGTTAGCTTGAAAAACGTGCTCGTGCACGATTCCCCCATATGAAACAATGGGGCAGTTTGGGCTGAAAAAAAAACCTAACACCTGCAAAAAAGCAGCGTTCAGCTCCTAACGCAGCCCCATTGTTTCCTATGGGGAAACACTTTCTAAGTCTGCACCTAACACCCTAACATGTACCCCGAGTATAAACACCCCTAACCTTACACTTATTAACCTAATCTGCCACCCCCGACATCGCTGACCCCTGCATATTATTATTAACCCCTAATCTGCCGCTCCGGACACGTCACAACCTACATTATCCCTATGTACCCTTAATCTACTGCCCCTAACATCGCCGACACCTACATAATATTTATTAACCCCTAATCTGCCCCCCCAACGTCGCCACTACCTTACCTACACTTATTAACCCCTAATCTGCCGACCGGACCTCGCCGCCACTAGAATAAATGTATTAACCCCTAAACCACCACACTCCCGCCTCCCAAACCCTATAATAAATTTTATTAACCCCTAATCTGCCCTCCCTAACATCTGCAACACCTAACTTTAAGTATTAACCCCTAATCTGCTGACCGGACCTCGCCGCTAAAATGTATTAACCCCTAAAGCTAAGTCTAACCCTAAAACCACCCTAAGTTAAATATAATTTTATTCTAACAAAATAAATTAAATCTTATTAAAAAATTAATCATATTTAAAGCTAAATACTTACCTGTAAAATAAACCCTAATATAGCTACAATATAACGAATAATTACATTGTAGCTATTTTAGGATTTATATTTATTTTACAGGCAACTTTGTATTTATTTAACCAGGTACAATAGCTATTAAATAGTTATTAACTATTTAATAGCTACCTAGCTAAAATAATTACAAAATTACCTGTAAAATAAATTATAACCTAAGTTACAATTAAACCTAACACTACACTATCAATAAATTAATTAACTAAACTACCTACAATTACCTACAATTAAATAAACTAAACTAAATTACAAAAAACCAAAACACTAAATTACAAAAAATAAAAAAATTACAAGAATTTTGAACTAATTACGCCTACTCTAAGCCCCCTAAAAAATAACAAAGCCCCCCAAAATAAAAAAATGCCCTACCCTAATCTAAAATAAAAAGTTAACAGCTCTATTACCTTACCAGCCCTTAAAAGGGCTTTTTTGCTGGGCATGCCCCAAAGAAATCAGCTCTTTTGCCTGTAAAAAAAACATACAATACCCCCCCAACATAATAACCCACCACGCACATACCCCTAATCTAACCCACCCAAACCCCCCTTAAAAAACCTAACACTAAGCCCCTGAAGATCTTCCTACCTTGTCTTCACCCAGCCGGGTACCATCCGATCCGTCCAGAAGAGGGTCCGAAGTCTTCATCCTATCCGGCCGGAAGAGGTCCTCCAGAGGGTCGGAAGTCTTCATCCAGACGGCATCTTCTATCTTCTTCCATCCGGAGCAGAGCGGGTCCATCTTGAAGCAGCCGGCGCGGATTCATCCTCTTCTAACGACGCCCTAACACTGAATGAAGGTTCCTTTAAATGGCGTCTCTCGAATTCCAATTAGCTGATAGGATTCTATCAGCCAATCGGAATTAAGGTAGGAAAAATCTGATTGGCTGATTGAATCAGCCAATCATATTCAAGTTCAATCGGATTGGCTGATTCAATCAGCCAATCAGATTTTTCCTACCTTAATTCCGATTGGCTAATAGAATCCTATCAGCCAATCAGAATTCGAGGGACGCCATCTTGGATGACATCATTTAAAGGAACCTTCATTCGGTGTTAGGACGTCGTTAGAAGAGGATGAATCCGCGCCGGCTGCTTCAAGATCGACCCGCTCCACTCCGGATGGAAGAAGATAGAAGATGCCGTCTGGATGAAGACTTCCGACCCTCTGGAGGACCTCTTCTGGCCGGATAGGATGAAGACTTCGGACCCTCTGGAGGACCTCTTTTGGCCGGATAGGATGAAGACTTCGGACCCTCTTCTGGACGGATCTGATGGTACCCTGCTGGGTGAAGACAAGGTAGGAAGATCTTCAGGGTCTTAGTGTTAGTTTTTTTTTAAGAAGGTTTGGGTGGGTTAGATTAGGGGTATGTGTGTGGTGGGTTATTATGTTGGGGGGGTATTGTATGTTTTTTTTTACAGGCAAAAGAGCTGTTTTCTTTGGGGCATGCCCCGCAAAAAGCCCTTTTAAGGGCTGGTAAGGTAATAGAGATGTTAACTTTTTATTTTAGATTAGGTTAGGGCATTTTTTTTATTTTGGGGGGCTTTGTTATTTTTTAGGGGGCTTAGAGTAGGTGTAATTAGTTTAAAATTCTTGTAATCTTTTTTTATTTTTTGTAATTTAGTGTTTGGTTTTTTTTGTAATTTAGTTTAGTTGATTTAATTGTAGGTAATTGTATGTAGTTTAGTTAATTAATTTATTGATAGTGTAGTGTTAGGTTTAATTGTAACTTAGGTTAGGATTTATTTTACAGATAATTTTGTAATTATTTTAACTAGGTAGCTATTAAATAGTAAATAACTATTTAATAGCTATTGTACCTGGTTAAAATAAATACAAAGTTGCCTGTAAAATAAATATAAATCCTAAAATAGCTACAATGTAATTATTAGTTATATTGTAGCTGTATTAGGGTTTATTTTACAGGTAAGTATTTAGTTTTAAATAGGAATACTTTAGTTAATAAGATTTAATTTATTTCGTTAGAATAAAATTATATTTAACTTAGGGGGGTGTTAAGGTTAAGGTTAGACTTAGCTTTAGGGGTTAATACATTTATTAGAGTAGTGGCGAGGTCCGGTCGGCAGATTAGGGGTTAATAAGTGTAGGTAAGGTAGCGGCGACATTGGGGGGGCAGATTAGGGCTTAATAAATATTATGTAGGTGCCGGCGATGTTAGGGGCAGCAGATTAGGGGTAAATACGGATAATGTAGGTGGCGGCGGTGTCTGGTCGGCAGATTAGGGGTTAAAAAAATTTATTAGAGTGGCGGCGATGTGGGGGGCCTCGGTTTAGGGGTACATAGGTAGTTTATGGGTGTTAGTGTACTTTAAAGCACAGTAGTTAAGAGCTTTATAAACCGGCGTTAGTCCATAAAGCTCTTAACTCCTGACTTTTTTCTGTGGCTGGAGTCTTGTCGGTAGAGGGTCTACCGCTCACTTTAGCCAAGACTCTAAATACCAGCATTAGGAAGATCCCATTGAAAAGATAGGATACGCAATTGGCATAAGGGGATCTGCGGTATGGAAAAGTCGTGGCTGGAAAGTGAGCGTTAGACCCTTTCCTGGCTGACTCTAAATACCAGCGGGCGATAAAAAGCAGCGTTAGGACCCCTTAACGCTGGTTTTGACGGCTAACGCAGAACTCTAAATCTAGGCGAAAGAGATTTTTTCTCCTAACTAAAATTACAATTAGTACACATTAAATAGTTAATAACTAATTAATAACTATTCTACCTAGTTAAAATAAATACAAACTTACCTGTAAAATAAAAATAAATTCTTAGCTAGCTACAATGTAACTATTAGTTATACTGTAGCTATCTTAGGCCTAGATTTAGAGTTTGGCGGTAGCTGTCAAAACCAGCGTTAGAGGCTCCTAACGCTGGTTTTTACCGCCCGCTGGTATTTGGAGTCAGTCAGGAAAGGGTCTAACGCTCACTTTGCAGCCGCGACTTTTCCATACCGCAGATCCCCCTACGCCATTTGCGTATCCTATCTTTTCAACGGGATCTTTCTAACGCTGGTATTTAGAGTCTTGGCTGAAGTGAGCGTTAGAAATCTAACGACAAAACTCCAGCCGCAGAAAAAAGTCAGTAGTTAAGAGCTTTCTGGGCTAACACCGGTTCATAAAGCTCTTAACTACTGTGCTCTAAAGTACACTAACACCCATAAACTACCTATGTACCCCTAAACCGAGGGCCCCCCCCACATCGCCGCCACTCTATTAAAATTTTTTAACCCCTAATCTGCCGCTCCGTACACCGCCGCACCTACGTTATCCCTATGTACTCCTAATCTGCTGCCCCTAATACTGCCGACACCTACATAATATTTATTAACCCCTAATCTTCCGCCCCCAACGTCGCCGCCACCTACCTACACTTATTAACCCCTAATCTGCCGACCGGACCACACCGCTACTATAATAAATGTATTAACCCCTAATCCGCCTCACTCCCGCCTCACAAACCCTATAATAAATAGTATTAACCCCTAATCTGCCCTCCCTAACATCGCCAACACCTAACTTCAAGCATTAACCCCTAATCTGCCGACCGGAGCTCATCGCTACTCTATTACATTTTTTAACCCCTAAAGCTAATTCTAACCCTAACCCTAACAACCCCCTAAATTAAATATAATTTTTATCTAACGAAATAAATTAACTCTTATTAAATAAATTATTCCTATTTAAAGCTAAATACTTACCTGTAAAATAAACCCTAATATAGCTACAATATAAATAATAATTATATTGTAGCTATTTTAGGATTAATATTTATTTTACAGGCAACTTTGTAATTATTTTAACCAGGTACAATAGCTATTAAACAGTTAATAACTATTTAATAGTTACCTAGTTAAAATAATTACAAAATTACCTGTAAAATAAATCCTAACCTAAGTTACAATTAAACCTAACACTACACTATCAATAAATAAATTAAATAAAATACCTACAATTATCTACAATTAAACCTAACACTATACTATCAATAAATAAATTAAATAAAATACCTACAATTATCTACAATTAAACCTAACACTACACTATCAATAAATTAATTAAATACAATACCTACAAATAAATACAATTAAATAAACTAACTAAAGTACAAAAAATAAAAAAGAACTAAGTTACAAAAAATAAAAAAATATTTACAAACATTAGAGAAATATTACAACAATTTTAAACTAATTACACCTACTCTAAGCCCCCTAATAAAATAAGAAAGGCCCCCAAAATAAAGAAATGCCCTACCCTATTCTAAAATTAAAATAGAAAAGCTCTTTTACCTTACCAGCCCTGAAAAGGGCCCTTTGCGGGGCATGCCCCAAAGAATTCAGCTCTTTTGCCTGTAAAAAAAAAACATACAATACCCCCCCCAACATTACAACCCACCACCCACATACCCCTAATCTAACCCAAACCCCCCTTAAATAAACCTAACACTAAGCCCCTGAAGATCTTCCTACCTTGTCTTCACCACGCCGGGTTCACCGATCGATCCAGAAGAGCTCCTCCGATGTCTTGATCCAAGCCCAAGCGGGGGGCTGAAGATGTCCATGATCCGACTGAAGTCTTCATCCAAGCAGGAGCTGAAGAGGTCCATGATCCGGCTGAAGTCTTCATCCAAGCGGGAGCTGAAGAGGTCCATGATCTGGCTGAAGTCTCCTATCAAGCGGCATCTTCAATCTTCTTTCTTCTGGATCCATGTTCATCCCGCCGACGCGGAACATCCATCTTCACCGACGAATGACGGTTCCTTTAAGGGACGTCATCCAAGATGGCGTCCCTCGAATTCCGATTGGCTGATAGGATTCTATGCAAAGAAGATTGAAGATGCCGCTTGATAGAAGACTTCAGCCGGATCATGGACATCTTCAGCCCCCCGCTTGGGCTTGGATCAAGACATCGGAGGAGCACTTCTGGATCGATCGGTGAACCTGGCGTGGTGAAGATAAGGTAGGAAGATCTTCAGGAGCTTAGTGTTAGGTTTATTTAAGGGGGGTTGGGGTTAGATTAGGGGTATGTGGGTGGTGGGTTGTAATGTTGGGGGGGGTATTGTATGTTTTTTTTTCAGGCAAAAGAGCTGAATTCTTTGGGGAATGCCCCGCAAAGGGCCCTTTTCAGGGCTGGTAAGGTAAAAGAGCTTTTTTATTTTAATTTTAGAATAGGGTAGGGCATTTTTTTATTTTGGGGGTCTTTCTTATTTTATTAGGGGGCTTAGAGTAGGTGTAATTAGTTTAACATTGTTGTAATATTTTTCTAATATTTGTAAATATTTTTTTATTTTTTGTAACTTAGTTCTTTTTTATTTTTTGTACTTTAGTTAGTTTATTTAATTGTATTTATTTGTAGGAATTGTATTTAATTTATTTATTGATAGTGTAGTGTTAGGTTTAATTGTAGATAATTGTAGGTAGTTTATTTAATTTATTTATTGATAGTGTAGTGTTAGGTTTAATTGTAACTTAGGTTAGGATTTATTTTACAGGTAATTTTGTAATTATTTTAACTAGGTAGCTATTAAATAGTTATTAACTATTTAATAGCTATTGTACCTGGTTAAAATAATTACAAAGTTGCCTGTAAAATAAATATTAATTCTAAAATAGCTACAATATAAGTATAATTTATATTGTAGCTATATTAGGGTTTATTTTACAGGTAAGTATTTAGCTTTAAATAAGAATAATTTATTTAATAAGAGTTAATTTATTTTGTTAGATTTAAATTATTAACTTAGGGGGGTGTTAGGGTTAGGGTTAGACTTAGCTTTAGGGGTTAATACATTTATTAGAGTAGCAGTGAGATCCGGTCGGCAGATTAGGGGTTAATTATTGTAGGTAGGTGGAGGCGACATTGGGGGCGGCAGATTAGGGGTTAATAAATATAATATAGGGGTCGGCGGTGTTAGGGGCAGCAGATTAGGGGTACATAGGGATAACGTAGGTTGCGGCGGTGTACGGAGCGGCAGATTAGGGGTTAATAATAATATGCAGGGGTCAGCGATAGCTGGGGCGGCAGATTAGGGGTTAATAAGTGTAAGGTTAGGGGTGTTTAGACTCGGGGTACATGTTAGGGTGTTAGGTGCAGACTTAGGAAGCGTTTCCCCATAGGAAACAATGGGGCTGCGTTAGGAGCTGAACGCTGCTTTTTTTGCAGGTGTTAGGTTTTTTTTCAGCTCAAACAGCCCCATTGTTTTCTATGGGGGAATTGTGCACGAGCACGTTTTTGAAGCTGGCCGCGTCCGTAAGCAACGCTGGTATCTAGAGTTGCAGTGGCGGTAAATATGCTCTATGCTCCCTTTTTTGGAGCCTAACGCAGCCATTCTGTGAACTCTAAATACCATACTGTAAAAACCTAATCACTGAAGGGGGCGCTCAAGATGCAGTATAATCATTAATCTAGAACAAAAGTATATATGATGGGGCAATGTTAAGCTATCATAGATGAGTATATACACAATAAAGGCAGAAAACAGTAAATTCTTAGATACTGTAGTGAAAATACACTTGCAATTGTGAAAAATTAGACAGTCCTTTATATGTTCTTCAAAGGATAACGATTGCTGTAGCGGCTGCCTCCTCCTCACTGGATGGTCCAGGTGGTACTATATAAGATAAAACAGAATGGAGGGGCGCCTCATGTGTGGTATCATCTATTAATTAACAACGAATAACAGAACTATTGCCAAATGGGTACTCACAAATTTGGAGAGCACACTTATGTACTGGTAGGGGCGGGCTGCAGAATTAGAAAGGTGTGACAGCTCACCTACTTGAAGGCGCTCTTGGCGTAAGATGGTGGTGCTATAAGGGAGACAAGAAATACGGGCACCACATGTGCAGACTATTAATGGTACAACCACAACAGATTCCTTAATGTGGAGGGTACTCACATATTCCCAGAGAACACCAATGTGCTTGTAGAAGCAGGCTGCAGATTGGTAGAGGTGTGGCAGCTCACCCAAACTCTAGGTATCTTGATATTTGTATGATAATGTGTTCCCTCAGGTGCTGGGCTGGTCTCTCATAGGTGAACAATGGCAGATGGTAGGTAGAAATGAATCCACTCAAAGGATAAAAGATATATCCAAATTTATTTAAAAAAGCATAAAAGTTTAAAAACAACAGCACAATGATTGCTGATGAGAGTGGATAACAGGGTGTCCAATAATCACCCAATCATGCAACGCGTTTCACGGTTCACAGACCGTTTCATCAGGCATAAAAAATCATAATAAATCATGCTACCCTTCACTGCCTTATATACCTCACTAATGAACAGAACAAAACAACTCTTTTTGCTGGAGAATGATTGATGTGGTACACCTGTGTGGGTTAGTCCAAATCACTGGCCTAGAGGTGAAAAATCCCTCTCGACTCTGTAAACACTCCCCTATGTTTGCATTTATTAATCTATTCTCTGCAGTACAATTATCTGGTGGAATAAACTTCATAACTAATCATTGTTATTAAAAAGCTCCAAACTGGTGAACATGTAAATAGGTTCCCTTACTGGGATAGATGATCCCTCCCACCCCTTTTATTTTACACATTTTAGGTGGTATAACCCTTCCAAAGATATTTTGGGAGTCTGTATTTGACAACACTATGATTGATGTGGTACACCTGTGTGGGTTAGTCCAAATCACTGGCCTAGAGGTGAAAAATCCTTCTTGACTCTGTAAACACTCACCTATGTTTGCATTTATTAATCTATTCTCTGCAGTACAATTATCTGGTGGAATAAACTTCATAACTAATCATTGTTATTAAAAAGCTCCAAACTGGTGAACATGTAAATAGGTTCCCTTACTGGGATAGATGATCCCTCCCACCCCTTTTATTTTACACATTTGAGGTGGTATAACCCTTCCAAAGATATTTTGGGAGTCTGTATTTGACAACACTATGATTGATGTGGTACACCTGTGTGGGTTAGTCCAAATCACTGGCCTAGAGGTGAAAAATCCCTCTTGACTCTGTAAACACTCACCTATGTTTGCATTTATTAATCTATTCTCTGCAGTACAATTATCTGGTGGAATAAACTTCATAACTAATCATTGTTATTAAAAAGCTCCAAACTGGTGAACATGTAAATAGGTTCCCTTACTGGGATAGATGATCCCTCCCACCCCTTTTATTTTACACATTTTAGGTGGTATAACCCTTCCAAAGATATTTTGGGAGTCTGTATTTGACAACACTATGATTGATGTGGTACACCTGTGTGGGTTAGTCCAAATCACTGGCCTAGAGGTGAAAAATCCTTCTTGACTCTGTAAACACTCACCTATGTTTGCATTTATTAATCTATTCTCTGCAGTACAATTATCTGGTGGAATAAACTTCATAACTAATCATTGTTATTAAAAAGCTCCAAACTGGTGAACATGTAAATAGGTTCCCTTACTGGGATAGATGATCCCTCCCACCCCTTTTATTTTACACATTTGAGGTGGTATAACCCTTCCAAATATATTTTGGGAGTCTGTATTTGACAACACTATGATTGATGTGGTACACCTGTGTGGGTTAGTCCAAATCACTGGCCTAGAGGTGAAAAATCCCTCTTGACTCTGTAAACACTCACCTATGTTTGCATTTATTAATCTATTCTCTGCAGTACAATTATCTGGTGGAATAAACTTCATAACTAATCATTGTTATTAAAAAGCTCCAAACTGGTGAACATGTGTTGTCAAATACAGACTCCCAAAATATCTTTGGAAGGGTTATACCACCTAAAATGTGTAAAATAAAAGGGGTGGGAGGGATCATCTATCCCAGTAAGGGAACCTATTTACATGTTCACCAGTTTGGAGCTTTTTAATAACAATGATTAGTTATGAAGTTTATTCCATCAGATAATTGTACTGCAGAGAATAGATTAATAAATGCAAACATAGGTGAGTGTTTACAGAGTCAAGAGGGATTTTTCACCTCTAGGCCAGTGATTTGGACTAACCCACACAGGTGTACCACATCAATCATAGTGTTGTCAAATACAGACTCCCAAAATATCTTTGGAAGGGTTATACCACCTCAAATGTGTAAAATAAAAGGGGTGGGAGGGATCATCTATCCCAGTAAGGGAACCTATTTACATGCTCACCAGTTTGGAGCTTTTTAATAACAATGATTAGTTATGAAGTTTATTCCACCAGATAATTGTACTGCAGAGAATAGATTAATAAATGCAAACATAGGTGAGTGTTTACAGAGTCAAGAAGGATTTTTCACCTCTAGGCCAGTGATTTGGACTAACCCACACAGGTGTACCACATCAATCATTCTCCAGCAAAAAGAGGTGTTTTGTTCTGTTCATTAGTGAGGTATATAAGGCAGTGAAGGGTAGCATGATTTATTATGATTTTTTATGCCTGATGAAACGGTCTGTGAACCGTGAAACGCGTTGCATGATTGGGTGATTATTGGACACCCTGTTATCCACTCTCATCAGCAATCATTGTGCTGTTGTTTTTAAACTTTTATGCTTTTTTAAATAAATTTGGATATATCTTTTATCCTTTGAGTGGATTCATTTCTACCCACCATCTGCCATTGTTCACCTATGAGAGACCAGCCCAGCACCTGAGGGAACACATTATCATACAAATATCAGGATACCTAGAGTTTGGGTGAGCTGCCACACCTCTACCAATCTGCAGCCTGCTTCTACAAGCACATTGGTGTGCTCTGGGAATATGTGAGTACCCTCCACATTAAGGAATCTGTTGTGGTTGTACCATTAATAGTCTGCACATGTGGTGCCCGTATTTCTTGTCTCCCTTATAGCACCACCATCTTACGCCAAGAGCGCCTTCAAGTGGGTGAGCTGTCACACCTTTCTAATTCTGCAGCCCGCCCCTACCAGCACATAAGTGTGCTCTCCAAATTTGTGAGTACCCATTTGGCAATAGTTCTGTGACTCGTTGTTAATTAATAGATGATACCACACATGAGGCGCCCCTCCATTCTGTTTTAACTCTAAATACCAGCGGTATTTAAAAGGTGCGGGAGAAAAAAAGCACGCGTAGCTAACGCACCTCTTTGGCCGCAGAACTCTAAATCTAGCCATTAGGGTTTATTTTACAGGTAAGTATTTAGTTTTAAATAGGAATTATTTAGGTAATGATAGTAATTTTTATTTAGATTTATTTTAATTATATTTAAGTTAGGGGGTGTTAGGGTTAGGGTTAGACTTAGGTTTAGGGGTTAATAACTTTAATATAGTGGCGGCGACGTTGGGGGCGGCAGATTAGGGGTTAATAAATGTAGGTAGGTGGCGGCGACGTTAGGGCCGGGAGATTAGAGGTTAATAATATTTAACTAATGTTTGCGAGGCAGGAGTGCAGCGGTTTAGGGGTTAATATGTTTATTATAGTGGCGGCGACATTGGGGGCAGCAGATTAGGGGTTAATAAGTGTAGGTAGGTGGCGGTGACATTGGGGGCGGCAGAGTAGGGGTTAATAAATATAATGTAGGGTTTGGCAATGTTGGGGGCAGCAGATTAGGGGTTCATAAGTATAATGTAGGTGGCGGCGGTGTCCGAGCACATTACACCAGCTCACCGCTAAGGTAAGCAGCGCTGGTATTGGAGTGCAGTAATGAGCAACATTTTGCTCAATGCTCACTTCTTGTCTGGTTTGTAAAAACCTGTAATACCAGCGCTGTCTGTAAATGAGCGGTGAGCATAAACTGCTCGTTAGCACCACACAGCCTCTAACGCAAAATTCGTAATCCAGCCGTAAGGTTACTATAGTGGTTCTGTGTTAGTGATGTGATATTGTTTAGTAGCAGAGCGATATGTGTGGTTTACTGACGGAATATATTAGAAATATATTAGAAAGGCACCAGTAGGATATACCTTTAACCCTAACAGTGACTGTCCCAATGCTCTCCAATTGCAATTAACCCTATTTGTGACTCTCCCCTCCCCTAAGAAAACATTATTTTTCTGTCCTGTTAACCCCTCAACAAACTGAATGCTAACCATTCCCCACAGCAAATAAAACTGTCTGATTTGTTCTATTGCTCATCACCCAAATGAAGTCTACTTTTAACCCCCGCCGTTACAAATAACACAATGGCTGACACAACCCATTCAACATCATTATCATTACTGCAGTTTCCAAACTGCAACCCCCTTAAAGGGACAGTAAACACTTATTTTCATATAACTGCATGTAATAGACACTACTATAAAGAATAAGATGCACAGATACTGATATAAAAATCCAGTATAAAACCGTTTAAAAACTTACTTAGAAGCTCCCAGTTTATCTCTGTAAAAAGGTAGCTAGAACACCCACTTTAAATGGGAAATAACAAACACTCCCCCCTCCCCCTTTGCATATGAAAATACTCTGTGCACAAACAGGAGCAAGCTGGAGTACGTATTCGTCGGTATTCTCATAAAACTTCGCAAAATCAGAGCAATGTTATTTAAAAATAAGCACTTTAAAAAAAAAAAAAAAAAATCCTGTATGGGCTATAAATGGATCCTCTACAAAACAATTATGCAAAGAAAAATCGAGTGTATAATGTCCCTTTAACTTCAAACAATCAATATTAGCTATGGTGGGAAGGTAACGGTTGAGGTCAACTGCAGATTAATGTGCAACTGGAGAGCAGCACTCTAGGGATTAAGCATCAGTGTGCACAGTCCCTAGGCTCTCCTCAGTGAGCCCAAACACATGTAAATAGGAAACCACAAGACGGCTCTCCGCTTGATTCTTGCTGGACGTAAAAACTTTATTCACTCACACAAGAGCAATGTTTCCGCGCTGCCTGACCTTTTTTCAAGAAGTCAACTGCAGTGCAAGGATGCTGGGTAATCTATTATGGAAATGTATGCAGGGGATGTCACAGTTAAACCAGCTGCACTGTGCAGGATCTTTAGCACGCCCCTGGGCAGTGGGCACAAGCTTTTAGGCATTTCTGATGGGGAGGTCATGGTTAGGATAGTAGTATTGGAGGGATTGAGTCAGATAGTAAGTGCATTCAAAATGGGGAGAGATTGTGATTTAAGGTTAATTGTAGACAAGAGGTCTGGACAGTGCGTAAATTGTGGTGAGGGAATAAGGAGAGCTCTGTTATGTTTTTTTTTTACAGCTTTGTTAAGTTTATTTGTGATGGGCAGGTTATGGTTAGGGTTAATTGTGATGGGTTGAGACAGGATTTAGGTTTATTTGTGATGCAGGAGGTTACAATTAAGGTTAATGTGGGGGGTATTGGATGAACAGAGGTAAAGATTAAACTGTGGTAAAGGTTAACTTGTTTTCCTACTCACTGAGGTCTGTCTAACTAAAGAGCAACTTATGGAGTTAAAAGCAATTTAACAACTGTTTTTTAAGTGTTTCTACAAAAAATGAGTTAATGGGAGCACTGCGGGCTGAGGAAAATAACAGTGGCCGTCACAGTATACTATCACTATTGTGTTCTAGTGGCTTCCATAGAAGTAATAGACTGCAACTGCAGTACAAATATTTGGTGACACTTGCAAGCCACCATTGATAGCAGCACTGCTTTACAAAGGACCTATCGCTGACCCACCCCGGATAAATGTCATATCTGCTAACCAAAGGTTTGAAAAAGTAGCTGTCAAACTGAGTCATCACACTGCTTTGTCTACTGTGTCTTGTCCCCTGTATGTAATTTCTCACCCAATATAACACATTTTAATTTAATTCATTCTCAGGCCTAGATTTGGAGTTCGGCGGTAGCCGTCAAAACCAGCGTTAGAGGCTCCTAACGCTGGTTTTGTCTGCCCGCTGGTATTTGGAGTCAGTGATTAAAGGGTCTAACGCTCACTTTTCAGCCGCGACTTTTCCATACCGCAGATCCCCCTACGCCATTTGCGTATCCTATCTTTTCAATGGGATCTTTCTAACGCCGGTATTTAGAGTCGTTTCTGAAGTGAGCGTTAGAGCTCTAACGACAAAATTCCAGCCGCCTGAAAATAGCAGGAGTTAAGAGCTTTCTGGCTAACGCCGGTTCATAAAGCTCTTAACTACTGTACCCTAAAATACACTAACACCCATAAACTACCTATGTACCCCTAAACCGAGCTCCCCCCACATCGCCGCCACTCAATTAAAATTTTTAACCCCTAATCTGCCGACCGCCACCTACGTTATACTTATGTACCCCTAATCTGCTGCCCTTAACCCCGCCGACCCCTGTATTACATTTATTAACCCCTAACCTGCCCCCCACAACGTCGCCGCCAGCTACTTAAAATAATTAACCCCTAATCTTCCGACCGCAAAGCGCCGCCACCTACGTTATCCCTATGTACCCCTAATCTGCTACCCCTAACACCGCCGACCCCTATATTATATTTATTAACCCCTAATCTGCCCCCCTCAACGTCGCCGACACCTGCCTACACTTATTAACCCCTAATCTGCCGAGCGGACCTGAGCGCTACTATAATAAAGTTATTAACCCCTAATCCGCCTCACTAACCCTATCATAAATAGTATTAACCCCTAATCTGCCCTCCCTAACATCGCCGACACCTACCTTCAATTATTAACCCCTAATCTGCCGAGCGGACCTCACCGCTACTATAATAAATGTATTAACCCCTAAAGCTAAGTCTAACCCTAATACTAACACCCCCCTAAGTTAAATATAATTTACATCTAACGAAATTAATTAACTCTTATTAAATAAATTATTCCTATTTAAAGCTAAATACTTACCTGTAAAATAAATCCTAATATAGCTACAATATAAATTATAATTATATTATAGCTATTTTAGGATTAATATTTATTTTACAGGCAACTTTTTATTTATTTTAACCAGGTACAATAGCTATTAAATAGTTAAGAACTATTTAATAGTTACCTAGTTAAAATAATAACAAATTTACCTGTAAAATAAATCCTAACCTAAGATATAATTAAACCTAACACTACCCTATCAATAAATTAATTAAATAAACTACCTACAATTATCTACAATTAACCTAACACTACACTATCAATAAATTAATTAAACACAATTCCTACAAATAAATACAATTAACTAAACTAGCTAAAGTACAAAAAATAAAAAAGAACTAAGTTACAAAAAATAATAAAATATTTACAAACATAAGAAAAATATTACAACAATTTTAAACTAATTACACCTACTCTAAGCCCCCTAATAAAATAACAAAGCCCCCCAAAATAAAAAATTCCCTACCCTATTCTAAATTAAAAAAGTTACAAGCTCTTTTACCTTACCAGCCCTGAACAGGGCCCTTTGCGGGGCATGCCCCAAGGATTTCAGCTCTTTTGCCTGTAAAAAAAAACATACCATACCCCCCCCCCAACATTACAACCCACCACCCACATACCCCTAATCTAACCCAAACCCCCCTTAAATAAACCTAACACTAAGCCCCTGAAGATCTTCCTACCTTGTCTTCACCATACCAGGTTCACCGATCCGTCCTGGCTCCAACATCTTCATCCAACCCAAGCGGGGGTTGGCGATCCATCATCCGGTGCTGAAGAGGTCCAGAAGAGGCTCCAAAGTCTTCCTCCTATCCGGCAAGAAGAGGACATCCGGACCGGCAAACATCTTCTCCAAGCGGCATCTTCAATCTTCTTCCATCCGGTGCGGAGCGGGTCCATCTTGAAGCAGGCGACGCGGATCCATCCTCTTCTTCCGTTGTCTCCCGACGAATGACGGTTCCTTTAAGGGACGTCATCCAAGATGGCGTCCCTCGAATTCCGATTGGCTGATAGGATTCTATCAGCCAATCGGAATTAAGGTAGGAATATTCTGATTGGCTGATGGAATCAGCCAATCAGAATCAAGTTCAATCCGATTGGCTGATCCAATCAGCCAATCAGATTGAGCTCGCATTCTATTGGCTGTTCCGATCAGCCAATAGAATGCGAGCTCAATCTGATTGGCTGATTGGATCAGCCAATCGGATTGAACTTGATTCTGATTGGCTGATCAGAATCAAGCCAGGACGGAACATCTGATTGGCTGATGTTGGAGCCAGGACGGATCGGTGAACCTGGTATGGTGAAGACAAGGTAGGAAGATCTTCAGGGGCTTAGTGTTAGGTTTATTTAAGGGGGGTTTGGGTTAGATTAGGGGTATGTGGGTGGTGGGTTGTAATGTTGGGGGGGGGGGGTATGGTATGTTTTTTTTTACAGGCAAAAGAGCTGAAATTCTTGGGGCATGCCCCGCAAAGGGCCCTGTTCAGGGCTGGTAAGGTAAAAGAGCTTGTAACTTTTTTAATTTAGAATAGGGTAGGGAATTTTTTATTTTGGGGGGCTTTGTTATTTTATTAGGGGGCTTAGAGTAGGTGTAATTAGTTTAAAATTGTTGTAATATTTTTCTTATGTTTGTAAATATTTTATTATTTTTTGTAACTTAGTTCTTTTTTATTTTTTGTACTTTAGCTAGTTTAGTTAATTGTATTTATTTGTAGGAATTGTGTTTAATTAATTTATTGATAGTGTAGTGTTAGGTTAATTGTAGGTAATTGTAGGTAGTTTATTTAATTAATTTATTGATAGGGTAGTGTTAGGTTTAATTATATCTTAGGTTAGGATTTATTTTACAGGTAAATTTGTTATTATTTTAACTAGGTAACTATTAAATAGTTCTTAACTATTTAATAGCTATTGTACCTGGTTAAAATAATTAAAAAGTTGCCTGTAAAATAAATATTAATCCTAAAATAGCTATAATATAATTATAATTTATATTGTAGCTATATTAGGATTTATTTTACAGGTAAGTATTTAGCTTTAAATAGGAATAATTTATTTAATAAGAGTTAATTAATTTCGTTAGATGTAAATTATATTTAACTTAGGGGGGTGTTAGTATTAGGGTTAGACTTAGCTTTAGGGGTTAATACATTTATTATAGTAGCGGTGAGGTCCGCTCGGCAGATTAGGGGTTAATAATTGAAGGTAGGTGTCGGCGATGTTAGGGAGGGCAGATTAGGGGTTAATACTATTTATGATAGGGTTAGTGAGGCGGATTAGGGGTTAATAACTTTATTATAGTAGCGCTCAGGTCCGCTCGGCAGATTAGGAGTTAATAAGTGTAGGCAGGTGTCGGCGACGTTGATGGGGGCAGATTAGGGGTTAATAAATATAATATAGGGGTCGGCGGTGTTAGGGGCAGCAGATTAGGGGTACATAGGGATAACGTAGGTTGCGGCGGTTTACGGAGCGGCAGATTAGGGGTTAAAAAAAATATGCAGGGGTCAGCGATAGCGGGGGCGGCAGATTAGGGGTTAATAAGTGTCAGGTTAGGGGTGTTTAGACTCGGGGTACATGTTAGAGTGTTAGGTGCAGACGTAGGAAGTGTTTCCCCATAGGAAACAATGGGGCTGCGTTAGGAGCTGAACGCTGCTTTTTTGCAGGTGTTAGGTTTTTTTTCAGCACAAACAGCCCCATTGTTTCCTATGGGAGAATCGTGCACGAGCACGTTTTTGAGGCCGGCCGCGTCCGTAAGCAACTCTGGTATCGAGAGTTGCATTTGCGGTAAAAATGCTCTACGCTCCTTTTTTGGAGCCTAACGCAGCATTTGATTAAACTCTCGATACCAGAGTTAAATTTATGGTGCGGCCAGAAAAAAGCCCGCGGAGCGTTAACAGCCCTTTTACCGCCAAACTCCAAATCTAGGCCTACGTGTCTTAATAATGTATTACAAAAGGCCTTATTATGATTGTGGCAGTATTGAAAAATATCCAACTGCAACATTGTAACAGAACTGTTGTAATACTACAAATGTCACAGATTAGGATTACCGAGAATTTGCTACATACCTAAAGCTATCCTAAACTGCATCATTGTAAAAAAAAAATAGTATTGCTACATTTGCAGTCTAATAAAACCTTATGGGCTAGATTTACTAAGGGCGGGGCGAGCAAGGGTGAATATCTCTGTCCCTGTCTGTCCGGCATCGCGGCTAGTGACAGCAATATGGTACCCATATTTATCATAGCACAAGTCGCTGGTTGTGCAACACCACCCTCTGCTGGTGGTGCGTCCACTTGCACATGAGCAGGGGCTGTCAATCACCCTGTTTGGAGAAGTATGGAGGATATGACAAATGCTACTTTAAGTTGCCGTAGCTGGTTAAGAAGCTGCTTCTTAACTATTCGCTGCAGGCTCGCTCATGCATTCACAGCTTCTTAGATGGAGCCTTAAGAATTTAGTAACTTTTGTGAAGTTGCCAGAATGTATCTAGAAACGTTAATATCCATCTTCTCTCCATCACTTCCCTAATCTCTTACAGTTTCAACCATAATTATAAACATCTACAATCACACACATATGCACCTACTATAAATATTTACATATTCTGTTATATATGTTTAGGGATCACAGGCATTCTGTGGAGCTTTGGAGCTTCCCCAAAACTGTTGGTAGTTACATGGTTGGCCTTGAGTATTTGCACTGAGCACAGCCATGAGTGGTAGGTAAGTTCTACATCCATGACTTCTCTACCTGAATATAAGTATCTTAAATAGCCAATGATATTATCTGATTTTTACCTATTTTTGCCACCTGAAGATTGTTCTAGCTTTTATTTCCATAATGAATGTGCCAATCTGTTAGCCAAACACTAGCTGCGGAAATAACTTAATACTACTAATAATAAAGCATTTAGAGGCTACAATCAGAGGTCCAGGAAGATAAAGGGAAAAATGAAAAACATTTGTCTATTACTGAAGTTAATTCTCATGAGGGTTTTTTGACAATACAGATTTTCTGTGTCCCTTTAAATCCTTCTATTCAAAGCTTCATTCTACATAAAGGTCAGCAATGAGAAGAGATGCAACAAAATATAGAAGAAGCCATAACTAATTCAGCGTTACTGTACAGCCTTGTCTGCATTTAGCTTGGCTCCTGGTGTTGATTTTCAATTACTTTTAAAACAAGATCATTTTCTGCAAACTGATGGTCAATTAAAGATTAATTGGATATAGAAATTGTAAAGGAAATCTTTTATCTCACCTATTGAACCTCGGCAGCAAAACACGTTTTCTAACTTTTAATGAGATTTATATCCAAAAGCTCTATCAACCCTGAAGAGGCACAAACATTTTCTAATATTCTAACATGCAGTAATAAAAAAAATAAGGTTTAATAAATACAGCAGTTTTCAATGGAGAAGGGCTCCAGTCAATTTGTTTTTCTTAAAAGTCTAATTTCCCATCACAGTCGGGTTCTCATGTCTGAGCCACTAAAAACACAGATACGCATATGTAAAGGGCAGCCAATTACAGGTGCACCAGCCTAATTATTGCGTTATATGAAAAAGTCATAAATATCTTACCAAGTATATACTTGTAACTCAAAAGTATATATATATATATGTGTGTGTGTGTATATATATATAAATGTATATATATATATATAAATATATATATATATATATATATATATATATATATATATATATATATACAGGGAGTGCAGAATTATTAGGCAAGTTGTATTTTTGAGGATTAATTTTATTATTGAACAACAACCATGTTCTCAATGAACCCAAAAAACGCATTAATATCAAAGATGAATGGTTTTGGAAGTAGTTTTTAGTTTGTTTTTAGTTATAGCTATTTTAGGGGGATATCTGTGTGTGCAGGTGACTATTACTGTGCATAATTATTAGGCAACTTAACAAAAAACAAATATATACCCATTTCAATTATTTATTTTTACCAGTGCAACTAATATAACATCTCAACATTCACAAATATACATTTCTGACATTCAAAAACAAAACAAAAACAAATCAGTGACCAATATAGCCATCTTTCTTTGCAAGGACACTCAAAAGCCTGCCATCCATGGATTCTGTCAGTGTTTTGATCTGTTCACCATCAACTTGCGTGCAGCAGCAACCACAGCCTCCCAGACACTGTTCAGAGAGGTGTACTGTTTTCCCTCCTTGGAAATCTCACATTTGATGATGGACCACAGGTTCTCAATGGGGTTAAGATCAGGTGAACAAGGAGGCCATGTCATTAGATTTACTTCTTTTATACCCTTTCTTGCCAGCCAAGCTGTGGAGTACTTGGACGCGTGTGATGGAGCATTGTCCTGCATGAAAATCATGTTTTTCTTGAAGGATACAGACTTCTTCCTGTACCACTGCTTGAAGAAGGTGTCTACCAGAAACTGGCAGTAGGACTGGGAGTTGAGCTTGACTCCATCCTCAACCCGAAAAGGCCCCACAAGCTCATCTTTGATGATACCAGCCAAAACCAGTACTCCACCTCCACCTTGCTGGCGTCTGAGTCGGACTGGAGCTTTCTGCCCTTTACCAATCCAGCCACGGGCCCATCCATCTGGCCCATCAAGACTCACTCTCATTTCATCAGTCCATAAAACCTTAGAAAAATCAGTCTTGAGATATTTCTTGGCCCAGTCTTGACGTTTCAGCTTGTGTGTCTTGTTCAGTGGTGGTCGTCTTTCAGCCTTTCTTACCTTGGCCATGTCTCTGAGTATTGCACACCTTGTGCTTTTGGGCACTCCAGTGATGTTGCAGCTCTGAAATATGGCCAAACTGGTGGCAAGTGGCATCTTGGCAGCTGCACGCTTGACTTTTCTCAGTTCATGGGCAGTTATTTTGCGCCTTGGTTTTTCCACACGCTTCTTGCGACCCTGTTGACTATTTTGAATGAAACGCTTGATTGTTCGATGATCACGCTTCAGAAGCTTTGCAATTTTAAGAGTGCTGCATCCCTCTGCAAGATATCTCACTATTTTTGACTTTTCTGAGCCTGTCAAGTCCTTCTTTTGACCCATTTTGCCAAAGGAAAGGAAGTTGCCTAATAATTATGCACACCTGATATAGGGTGTTGATGTCATTAGACCACACCCCTTCTCATTACAGAGATGCACATCACCTAATATGCTTAATTGGTAGTAGGCTTTCGAGCCTATACAGCTTGGAGTAAGACAACATGCATAAAGAGGATGATGTGGTCAAAATACTCATTTGCCTAATAATTCTGCACTCCCAGTATATATATATATATATATATATATATATATATATATATGTACAGTATTTTGTGACTCACAAGTATTTACATATGTACAGTATATTGTAACTCACAAGTATATACATATGTACAGTATATTGTGACTCACAAGTATATACATATGTACAGTATATTGTGACTCACAAGTATATACATATGCACAGTATATTGTGACTCACAAGTATATACATATGTACAGTATATTGTGACTCACAAGTATATACATATGTACAGTATATTGTGACTCACAAGTATATACATATGTACAGTATATTGTGACTCACAAGTATATACATATGTACAGTATTTTGTGACTCACAAGTATATACATATGTACAGTATATTGTGACTCCCAAGTATATATATATATATATATATATATATAAATGTACAGTATTTTGTGACTCACAAGTATATACATATGTACAGTATATTGTAACTCACAAGTATATATATATATATATATATATATATATATATATATATATATGTACAGTATTTTGTGACTCACAAGTATATACATATGTACAGTATATTGTAACTCACAAGTATATACATATGTACAGTATATTGTGACTCACAAGTATATACATATGTAAAGTATATTATGACTCACAAGTATATACATATGTACAGTATATTGTGACTCACAAGTATATACATATGTACAGTATATTGTGACTCACAAGTATATACGTATATACAGTATATTGTGACTCACAAGTATATAAATATGTAAAGTATATTGTGACTCACAAGTATATACAGATGTACAGTATATTGTGACTCACAAGTATATACATATGTACAGTATATTGTGACTCACAAGTATATACATATGTACAGTATATTGCGACTCACAAGTATATACATATGTACAGTCTATTGTGACTTACAAGTATATACGTATATACAGTATATTGTGGCTCACAAGTATATAAATATGTACAGTATATTGTAACTGACAAGTATATACATATGTACAGTATATTGTGACTCACAAGTATATACATATGTGCAGTGTATTGTGACTCACAAGTATATACATATGTGCAGTGTATTGTGACTCACAAGTATATACATATGTACAGTATATTGTGACTCACAAGTATATACATATGTACAGTATATTGTGACTCACAAGTATATACATATGTACAGTATATTGTGACTCACAAGTATATACATATGTTCATTATATTGTGACCCACAAGTATATATATATATATATATATATATATGTAGAGTATATTGTGACTCACAAGTATATACATATGTAGAGTATATTGTGACTCACACGTATATACATATGTACAGTATATTGTGACTCACAAGTATATACATATGTACAGTATATTGTGACTCACAAGTATATACATATGTGCAGTGTATTGTGACTCACAAGTATATACATATGTGCAGTGTATTGTGACTCACAAGTATATACATATGTACAGTATATTGTGACTCACAAGTATATACATATGTACAGTATATTGTGACTCACAAGTATATACATATGTACAGTATATTGTGACTCACAAGTATATACATATGTACATTATATTGTGACCCACAAGTATATATATATATGTACAGTAAATTGTGACTCACAAGTATATACATATGTAGAGTATATTGTGACTCACACGTATATACATATGTACAGTATATTGTGACTCACAAGTATATACATATGTACAGTATATTGTGACTCACAAGTATATACATATGTACAGTATATTGTGACTCACAAGTATATACATATGTACAGTATATTGTGACTCACAAGTATATACATATGTACAGTATATTCTGACTTACAAGTATATACGTATATACAGTATATTGTGACTTACAAGTATATAAATATGTACAGTATATTGTAACTCACAAGTATATACATATGTACAGTATATTGTGACTCACAAGTATATACATATGTGCAGTGTATTGTGACTCACAAGTATATACATATGTGCAGTGTATAGTGACTCACAAGTATATACATATGTACAGTATATTGTGACTCACAAGTATATACATATGTACAGTATATTGTGACTCACAAGTATATACATATGTACAGTACATTGTGACTCACAAGTATATACATATGTACAGTATATTGTGACTCACAAGTATATACATATGTACAGTATATTGTGACTCACAAGTATATACATATGTACAGTATATTGTGACTCACAAGTATATACATATGTACAGTATTTTGTGACTCACAAGTATATACATATGTACAGTATATTGTGACTCACAAGTATATATATATATATATATATATAAATGTACAGTATTTTGTGACTCACAAGTATATACATATGTACAGTATATTGTAACTCACAAGTATATATATATATATATATATATATATGTACAGTATTTTGTGACTCACAAGTATATACATATGTACAGTATATTGTAACTCACAAGTATATACATATGTACAGTATATTGTGACTCACAAGTATATACATATGTAAAGTATATTATGACTCACAAGTATATACATATGTACAGTATATTGTGACTCACAAGTATATACATATGTACAGTATATTGTGACTCACAAGTATATACGTATATACAGTATATTGTGACTTACAAGTATATACGTATATACAGTATATTGTGACTCACAAGTATATAAATATGTACAGTATATTGTGACTCACAAGTATATACAGATGTACAGTATATTGTGACTCACAAGTATATACATATGTACAGTATATTGTGACTCACAAGTATATACATATGTACAGTCTATTGTGACTTACAAGTATATACGTATATACAGTATATTGTGGCTCACAAGTATATAAATATGTACAGTATATTGTTACTGACAAGTATATACATATGTACAGTATATTGTGACTCACAAGTATATACATATGTGCAGTGTATTGTGACTCACAAGTATATACATATGTGCAGTGTATTGTGACTCACAAGTATATACATATGTACAGTATATTGTGACTCACAAGTATATACATATGTACAGTATATTGTGACTCACAAGTATATACATATGTACAGTATATTGTGACTCACAAGTATATACATATGTACATTATATTGTGACCCACAAGTATATATATATATATATATATATATATATATGTACAGTATATTGTGACTCACAAGTATATACATATGTAGAGTATATTGTGACTCACACGTATATACATATGTACAGTATATTGTGACTCACAAGTATATACATATGTACAGTATATTGTAACTCACAAGTATATACATATGTACAGTATATTGTGACTCACAAGTATATACATATGTAAAGTATATTATGACTCACAAGTATATACATATGTACAGTATATTGTGACTCACAAGTATATACATATGTACAGTATATTGTGACTCACAAGTATATACGTATATACAGTATATTGTGACTTACAAGTATATACGTATATACAGTATATTGTGACTCACAAGTATATAAATATGTACAGTATATTGTGACTCACAAGTATATACAGATGTACAGTATATTGTGACTCACAAGTATATACATATGTACAGTATATTGTGACTCACAAGTATATACATATGTACAGTCTATTGTGACTTACAAGTATATACGTATATACAGTATATTGTGGCTCACAAGTATATAAATATGTACAGTATATTGTAACTGACAAGTATATACATATGTACAGTATATTGTGACTCACAAGTATATACATATGTGCAGTGTATTGTGACTCACAAGTATATACATATGTGCAGTGTATTGTGACTCACAAGTATATACATATGTACAGTATATTGTGACTCACAAGTATATACATATGTACAGTATATTGTGACTCACAAGTATATACATATGTACAGTATATTGTGACTCACAAGTATATACATATGTACATTATATTGTGACCCACAAGTATATATATATATATATATATATATATATATATGTACAGTATATTGTGACTCACAAGTATATACATATGTAGAGTATATTGTGACTCACACGTATATACATATGTACAGTATATTGTGACTCACAAGTATATACATATGTACAGTATATTGTGACTCACAAGTATATACATATGTACAGTATATTGTGACTCACAAGTATATACATATGTGCAGTGTATTGTGACTCACAAGTATATACATATGTGCAGTGTATTGTGACTCACAAGTATATACATATGTACAGTATATTGTGACTCACAAGTATATACATATGTACAGTATATTGTGACTCACAAGTATATACATATGTACAGTATATTGTGACTCACAAGTATATACATATGTACATTATATTGTGACCCACAAGTATATATATATGTACAGTATATTGTGACTCACAAGTATATACATATGTAGAGTATATTGTGACTCACACATTATTTACATATGTACAGTATATTGTGACTCACAAGTATATACATATGTACAGTATATTGTGACTCACAAGTATATACATATGTACAGTATATTGTGACTCACAAGTATATACATATGTACAGTATATTGTGACTCACAAGTATATACATATGTGCAGTGTATTGTGACTCACAAGTATATACATATGTACAGTATATTGTGACTCACAAGTATATACATATGCACAGTATATTGTGACTTACAAGTATATACGTATATACAGTATATTGTGACTTACAAGTATATAAATATGTACAGTATATTGTAACTCACAAGTATATACATACGTACAGTATATTGTGACTCACAAGTATATACATATGTACAGTATATTGTGACTCACAAGTATATACATATGTGCAGTGTATTGTGACTCACAAGTATATACATATGTACAGTATATTGTGACTCACAAGTATATATATGTACAGTATATTGCGACTCACAAGTATATACATGTGACAGTCTATTGTGACTTACAAGTATATACGTATATACAGTATATTGTGGCTCACAAGTATATAAATATGTACAGTATATTGTAACTGACAAGTATATACATATGTACAGTATATTGTGACTCACAAGTATATACATATGTGCAGTGTATTGTGACTCACAAGTATATACATATGTACAGTATATTGTGACTCACAAGTATATACATATGTACAGTATATTGTGACTCACAAGTATATACATATGTACAGTATATTGTGACTCACAAGTATATACATATGTACATTATATTGTGACCCACATAGTATATATTTATATATTATATATATGTAGAGTATATTGTGACCTCACAAGTATATAACATATGTAGAGGATATTGTGACTCACACGTATATACATATGTACAGTATTTTGTGACTCACAGTATATACACTATGTACAGTATATTGTGACTCACAAGTATATACATATGTGCAGTGTATTGTGACTCACAAGGTATATAACATATGTACAGTATATTGTGACTCATCAAGTATATACATATGTTACAGTATATTGTGACTCACAAGTATTGTACATAATGTACAGTATATTGTGACTCACAAGTATATACATATGTAACATTATATTGTGAACCACAAGTATATATATATATGTACAGTAAATTGGAGACTCACAAGTATATAAATAAGTAGAGTATATTGTGACTCACACGTATATACATATGTACAGTATATTGTGACTCACAAGTATATACATAATGTGCAGTGTATTGTGACCTCACAAGTATTATACATATGTACAGTATATTGTGACTCACAAGTATATACATATGCGCAGTATATTGTGACTTACAAGTATATACGTATATACAGTATATTGTGACTTACAAGTTATATAAATTATGTACAGTATATTGTAACTCACAAGTATATACATATGTACAGTATATTGTGACTCACAAGTATATACATATGTGCAGTGTATAGTAACTCACAAGTATATACATATGTACAGTATATTGTGACTCACAAGTATATACATATGTACAGTATATTGTGACTCACAAGTAAATACATATGTCCATTATATTGTGACTCACAAGTATATTACATATGTTACAGTATATTGTGACTACAAGTAATATACATATGTACAGTATATTGTGACTCACAAGTAAATACATATGTACATTATATTGTGACTCACAAGTATATACATATGTACAGTATATTGTGACTCACAAGTATATACATATGTACAGTATATTGTGACTCACAAGTATATACATATGTACAGTATATTGTGACTCACAAGTATCATACATATGTACACGTATTTTGTGACTCACAAGTATATACATATGTACAGTATATTGTGACTCACAAGTTATATTTTATATATATATTTATATATATATATATATATATATATATATATAATATATAAATGTACAACATTTTGTGACTCACAAGTATATACATATGTACAGTATATTGTAACTCACAAGTTATATATATTTATATTATATATATATATATATATGTACAGTATTTTGTGACTCACAAGTATACATATGTACAGTATATTGTAACTCACAAGTATATACATATGTACAGTATATTGTGACTCACAAGTATATACATATGTAAAGTATATTATGACTCACAAGTATATAAATATGTACAGTATATTGTGACTCACAAGTATATACGTATATACAGTATATTGTGACCTACAAGTATATACGTATATACAGTATATTGTGACTCACAAGTAATAAATATTACAGTATATTGTGACTCACAAGTATATACATATGTACAGTATATTGTGACTCACAAGTATATACATATGTACAGTATATTGTGACTCACAAGTATATACATATACTGTATATTGTGACTCACAAGTAATATACATATGTACAGTATTAGTGACTTCACATGTATATACGATATATACAGTATATTGTGCTCACAAGTAATATAAATATGTACGAGTTAATTGTAACTGACAAGTATATACATATGTACAGTATATTGTGAACTACACCAGTATATACATATGTGCAGTGTATGTGACTCACAATTATATACATATGTAGCAGTGTATTGTGACCTCACCAAGTATATACCATAGTACCAGTATATTGTGACTCACAAGTATATACATATGTACAGTATATTGTGACTCACAAGTATATACATATGTACAGTATATTGTGACTCACAAGTATATACAATAGTACAGTATATTGTGACTTACAAGTATATACGTATATACAGTATAATTGTGACCTCACCAAGTATAATCATATGTACAGTATATTGTGTACCCACAAGTATATACATATGTACAGTATATTGCTGACTTACAAGTATATATATAATATACAGTATATTGTGTTCACAAGTATATAATATGTACAGTATATTGTAACTCACAAGTATATACATATGTACAGTATATTGTGACTCACAAGTATTATACATATGTGCAGTGTATTGTGACTCACAAGTATATACATATGTACAGTATATTGTGACTCACAAGTATATACATATGTACAGTATATTGTGACTCACAAGTATATACATATGTACATTATATTGTGACCCACAAGTATATATATATTATAGTATATTTATGTACAGTATATTGTGACCTCACGTATATACATATGTAGAGTATATTGTGACTCACACGTAAATACTATGTACAGTATATTGTGACTCACA